>NW_006920413.1:2473311-2500126 GCF_000344685.1 Gloeophyllum trabeum ATCC 11539 | reverse complement strand
GACTCCCATTCGACTCTCGTCATCCAACCCCTGATCCAATTATCCATCCAACTGGATCCCGAGAAAACCCCATTGACGTCGACGGTCCAGCACTGCCTACCAATATGACAGGAAGATACGGCAATATCTGCTGGGCATGTCAACAGCCTGGTCATTTCCAATCTCATTGCCGACTCTTCCGCTGCCACATCTGTGGACGCACTCAACCAGGGCATTATCCATCTGCCTGTCCTCAACGAACTGTTTGGGACAATGCTATCCAAGAAGCCACAGAAGAACAAGACTACGATGATGGCACTCTTGTGGACCTGGACGGTTCAGTAACCGGTCATAACTAGGAAGTTTGGGTAAACTTCGACCATAGGAAGGGGGTAATGTTATGATTTTCCCATGCTTATCTCATTCCATTTCCATTCCGAGCATTGCTATTGGACAGTACCTTTCTCCGAGTAGACCTTCCCATGGACGCTATCTTCTTCTCACACGTTATCTTCCTTGACTCACCTTCTACCAATGGGCGCCCTTGTATTTCTCATTTCTCTGAGTTACGTTCTCGCAGGATGGCCTACGCGTCCTTTCTTATTGTTCTCTTCTTTGGGTATTAACCCCTATACCAGTTACTATATATACTGTAGGAAAACCCATGTATTCCTTAGTTCAACCTCCTGTTGAATACAGCGATTACCTGGACTCTTGACTTGACCGTTGGCATTGGCCCGGCCAGACCTACCTTTCAGTACGCTTACTGAGGTAGTAACGACATAACTGTTGGCACGTGGCCCAGTTATCTCAAAGACGACTAGTTAGGACATCGCTTCCTAACACCGTAGGGTAGTCCGTAGGAAGACCTAGAAAAATAAAACAAAAACCTTGACGCCTGACACAAACACTAGTGGACGCTCCGGAGTATTTATCTCCGGAAAGTCACAAACCACGGAACCGAGTATAGGTTTGGGCCCACGGGAGTAGAAAATGCTAAAAGGACTTGTTTAATTTTATTCTGCTATGTGAGACTCACCGGAGCTAATTGAATCGATGGCGGAGATAATTCACTCGACGAGTCAGGCCTATTGGCAAAGCTAGGATCGGTTATAATTCGCTAAGTTCGGTGCTTTCGAACTTCTCGGGTTGCTGAGATCGTAACGCTAATTCTCTGAGATGGTGAAGTCGAAACTTGTTTTTCTGTACGCTACTTTGTACAATTTATACCACAGGAATGGCTTTGCGACCGTCCGGAGATAAATAACAAATAACCGCCGCTACCCACAGGATTGCTCAGCACTTGCCACCGCTACACCATGCACCATACGACTTCCTTGCACTCCCACTTGCTCGTCCCAGCCCCTATAGGTCGCCTCGACACTCCGCCACCTGCCCTAAGCAGTCCCATCACTCCCCGCAATGCGCCGGTCACGTGCTAATTACCTCCGGCTGCTCGCTGCCTGATGCTGACCTCATGGTGACTCGTATGCGTCCGCACCTTTGGTAGTTTGATGGAAACGAGAGGGAGTGAGTGTTGGAGGTTGGGCATGAGGACGACGCCCCTCGATAGAAGCGCCCGCGGGCCCCGGAGCTAATTCATCTAGAAGTCGCATTGGTTAAGTCGCTCCGGAGCTCCTGTTCACGGAGATAAATCATGGAATGGGTCCGTGTACGCTTCGGGGATGCTAGGAAGGTCGGAGCTAAATAGAACAAGTCTTTAGAGCCCATAGAAGCCTAGAGGCGTGTGAGCGCTGTGTCGAATAAGCTCCGGAGGGCTTGTACGATGTGCTGAGTCCGCGTTTTCGGGAGTCAGACGATCCTGAGGCTTATCACTGCTCACTCCTGATACCGGGGAAGCCCATATACACGGTGCACCACGACTGTATATCCTCCTGATTTTGCAGCTATTTTCGATGTATTCAGATCTATTACCAACCTATGCCATGCCAGCTGCGATAGCGGCACAAATCATCAGAATATAAATCCATGTATTTAAAGTGCCACTTACTACATTCCCCTGTATTTAGAGCTATTGTTCTACCTGTTATATAGAGGAACATATCTAAAAAACACGAGAAATATTGTCGATTTCCACTGGGGTTGATTCCCGGATAGTATTGCATTGAGCATGTAGCCATAGCAAACCCTGTATTGTAGCTAGCCTGAGCAATCATATGTTGTACTGTGTTCATCAGCCAATGTGTTGAGCCTGTATTTCATTCCAGGATGTAGAATACCAAGCAAAACACAGCTGATAGTGTGATTATGGGTCAAAGCAAGCTGGCCTGAGCTTGCAATATGTATAAGTCTGGTGCATATTGTACTTCTTGCGGGAGTCTCACAACATGTGCCATCCAAATATAATGGCTGGCCCAGCTGTCCACAAGACTGGTACATATTGTAATACTGGTATCTATTTTAATTGATTATATGCGAATTATATTCAGATACCAGTTATGGGAAGATTTGCTGATGAAACGGAACCTCATCTTATTGCGAGAGATACAAGATAGGTAGATGAGCTAAGCAGGTTCAGTGATAGTTGTAGACTAACGATCCGCTTGCCCAATCCATCCATCTATTACTCAGTAACCAAACATGGTCAAACTCAGCACCACTCGGTGGCACCCACCTTGCAGTGTTTTTGGATCAGGTTGACAGTGCACCTATATAGCTCCATAAATAGTGACTCACATGGTGTGGGAATTGTTATGCCTTGATGGAATACCACTCTATACACTAGGAAGAGGCACTGTGGACCATCACACCCAGTGGTGGTGGCTGGGGAAAGGCTCCAGGAGCAGTATCACTGAAAAGCAGTAGCTACTTTATTGAGCAGTTAGATTCTCCTGCACTCTTAATTAAACCTGTATCCCTATATGAGGTGATCACAGTCACAAAAGGGCATATTATTACATGTGGTATAAGTGTGGGAAAATGTGAGAAAGGTTTTTGGAGCCAGCAGTGTGATAAATATTTTGCAGCCAATTATGATGTACTGATGCACACAGCCATATTATCTGAGCATGTGGTGTAGAAATAGATCTCAGATCCAATATCTACCCATTCAATGCATCCTATCAGGCTGTTTTGCTACTTCGCCCTCCGATAAACACAACCAAACACACCCATATCAGGCAGGTAAATCACATGAGCCGGGCCTCCCGCGTCGACTACCAAATTGAGAAGCACCCTTACACTAATGTAAATTTGCCTGCAGTGCAGTACATAATTACTAAATAGTGCTAACTTTGATTTCCCTCGTAGTCTATTGGTTAAAGTGTTAGTGATTTATGTTGTAGACGAGATTTCAAGGCCTGGTGCTGTATTATACATTTATATCCACAGACCACAGATTATGCTACAATGGCTATTTCAGTGCCAGCATAGACCCTGGGGCTGTATTACAATCCCCCCACTATGAAGTTCAGGAGGTATTACAGCCCCAGGGATTGTATTACAGTAGCTAGTGCAGTCCCGGTGATAAGCCTCATGATTGTCTGACCCCCGAAAACATGGACTCAGTGCATCGTACAAGCCCCCCGGAGCTTATTCGACACAGTGCTCACATGCCTCTAGGGCTCCATGGGCTATAAAGAATTGCTCTATTTAGCTCCGGACTTCCTAGCATCCTCGAGGCATACACGGACCCATTCCGCGATTTATCTCCATGAACAGGAGCTCCGGAGCAACTTAACCAATGCGACTTCTAGATGAATTAGCTCCGGAGCCCGTGGATGCTTCTATCGAGGGGTGTCGTCCTCATGCCCAACCTCCAGCACTCATTCCCCCTCGTATCCATCAAAATACCGAGGGTGCGGATGTATACGAGTCACCATGAGGTCAGCATCAGGCAGCGAGCAGCCGGAGGTAATTAGCACGTGACCGGCGCATTGCGGGGAGTGATGGGACTGCTTAGGGCAGGTGGCGGAGTGTCGAGGCGACCTATAGGGGCTGGGACGAGCAAGTGGGAGTGCAAGGAAGTCGTATGGTGCATGGTATAATGGCGGCAAGTGCTGAGCAATCCTGTGGGTAGCGGTGTTTATTTGTTATTTATCTCCGGGCGGTCACAAAGCCATCCCTGTAGTATAAATTGTACAAAGTAGCGTAAAGAAAAACAAGTTTTGCACTTCACCATCTCAGAGAATTAGCATTACGATCTCAGCGACCCTTGAAGTTCGAAAGCGTTGAACTTAGCGAATTATAACCAATCCTAGCTTTGCCAATAGGCCTGACTCGTCGAGTGATTTATCTCCGCCATTGATTTGATTACCTCCGGTGAGTCCTACATAGCGAAATAAAATTAACCAAGTCTCTCTAGCAATTTCGACCACCACGGGCACGATCCTAGGACAGGCTTCATTGATTGCGACTTTGATTGCGACTTTTCAGAGATAAATACTCCGGAGCGTCAACTAGCGTTTGTTTCAGGCATCAAAGAATTTGTTTTATTTTTTTAGGTCTTCCTACGGACTACCCTACATCGTCTTACTCCTCCTTCCCCCTCAAACTATTAAAATATCCCTCAGTTGTCTCGGACTGCCTCCACCCATACCACTGGTGTTAGGTTTATTTCTTTTGGTCCTTGGTGTTGTGTGTCTGTGCATATCACCGGGTATGAACTACAGCACCTGGTATAGTCCTGGGTATTAAAGCACAGGGGCTACTACAGGGCCAGGAGTGAAGTACAGTAGCTACTACAGTCCTAGGCAGTGAAGCACAGCAAGTAATACAGCCATAGGTTGAAGTACAGTTGCCTGTGAATACTGCACATGGGTTTTACAGCATAATTTGGCTTACTGTATTACAATTGAGGAACCACAACTGGATACTGATACCAATAATCTGGTGAAGCCTTTACTTGTGGCCCTATGAAGGCTGCCACCCAAGGATCACTATCAGTGCCACAAGAGATACCAGGTGGATGTGCAGGCCTATCTATTGCCAGAGCCTATGGTGGTTTAGTGCAGAGTATATGTGTTGACTTAGCAGGCAACATAAGATCAGTCTTATGCATTTTGCACGGGAATGCCCTGGACTCTGTAGATTTTCCGGAGACCGCTGACAAGCCTCAAGGATCATCCGACCCCCGAAATCGCAAATTCAATGTCCCTACCCACCTCTTCCTGAGTGTATTTGATGTCATAATCACATGTTCTCAGGCTAGAATTGGTTCAAGACATTTTCTTGATTTAACTTTGGACTTCCTAGCATCCTCGATGCAAAGCTTTAGCTCCAAGGTCACACACTCCAGAGTGACTCAGGATGCGACGTCACTAAGAATTAACTCCAGCATCCACAGTCCTCTGTCTCATTGTGCACCATCCACATTTCCAACTTTCAGCACTTCCCCTCCTTTGTCTCCATCAAATTACTGAGCTTGTGAATGTAAATCCACGACCATGAGGCCAGCATCAGTTGGCGAGCGGCCGGAGATAATTAGCACGTGACTGGCATGTTGCGTGGCTTGATGGGAAGGTTTAGGGCAGGTACTGACACATCCAAGCGACCTCTGGGAGTTACGGCGAGCATGTGGAGATACAATAAAGTCATATGGTATGTGGTATGGCAGCGGAGGAGTGCTGAGAGGTCAGGGTCAACCTTGCTCTGCATGGTCTAGAATACATAATGATGGATGAATACATGGTTCGGGTACACCATACCCGGAATCTATAGAAGTGTGCTGGGTGCATGCATGGGGGCTTGAACTTGCATCTTCCGGGAGTTGAGCAGGCTCTTACGGCTTATGTGCTTACACCTCTTATTACATCTTAAACGGTCTTATTACCTTATATAAGACGATAAGAGAGATTGAGCTTTTCCTGATGGCCTGGCAAGTGTGAACGTGAGTGTACAATAAAGTCGGGATGCAAGTTGAGCCGAGAACATTAGATGCTGCTGCGAGCAACTGTTGAGGAGCGATTGTCAACGTGTCTGGTCACGCCCAGTGACCAGAAAGATGTCACTCCTCAGGATGAGGTCTGTCACTTATGTTTTTCCAGCTCCGAGGACAAATTTCAGGGACCCGCATCATACAGTACAAACCTGATTGAACGATAAATCCACTTCAACGTAGGACCAACTTGATACGCATGACAACACTAATGACCAGGTCAACATTGTGACATGAAAGGCACTCTCGCACACAAGCACATCCTATAAAAATCATTAATTCTTGCAGCAGTACTTCTTGTAGCCGGTCCAGCAGCACGCGCCATCTCCGCACGAGCTTGTGGCGGTGTCGGTGTATCCCTCGGGGCAGCTGCCCGCACAGAACGGCGAGGTGCCGCTCCAGAAGCACTGCGGAGGCTCGGCCTGGCTCGGGATGATAGAAAAGATGTTCGGTGAGAACGGGTCAAAGGTGATGGCGGCGTTGGTGGCTAGGACTGTCGCGGCCAGGACGCAGATGGCGGGGAGCTGCATGACGTGTAAGATCTCTAGATGGGTGTGGCGGGGGTATCAGCCGATGGAGGGGGAGAAAGGGCTATAGGATGTACCTGACTGTGTGTTTTGTGAAGGAAGAAGATGGTGTAATCGCGATTTGGTGAGGCCAAATTGCCTGAAAACGTAGTGGTCAGTACATGTAGGGCCTCCAGGAAAGGGGAAAGCTGTACGAGAGAAGTTGAAGGAAGTTCGTTAAGGCTTGGAAGATTGAAATAAAGAACAGAGCTTTTATACGAGGGCGACGAAGTGATATCATTCTTCTTAGCTTTCGCGAAGTCATTGACATTGTATGGAAGCTTTCATATATGCTCGTCGGTTTGTGCACTCCGCTGTCCATTTTGACGGGCGGACAACCCAGAGCACTGGCAGCCGATTATTCGATGCTCGCCGACAACGGCGTCGCTAAAATTGGGTATTTGAGTCGTGCGCATCACAGAATTGAATGAAAGAAGATTGGAGGGCTGATGAGTTGCACCAACAGGACCGAGTAAAGGCACAGTGACGCCCCGAGTTGCTGCATACCCACGCCATGTCATCCACCTGAGTCTGACCTAGGTGTTCAATGAAGGAATCCTTACTGGCTGTGGGTCGTGCGTCATTACGGCGTCGTCTTGTAGTGCCCAGATTCACAGTCCTGCAGCCGGTCATTAATTCACCGATGTGACTGTTCCAGCGGACCTAGTATTCTCACGTGTACATCGAGCGTGGTTGTACATTCTTGAGTAGTGAGTGAATGGTCGGTAGATGCAGCAAACCATTGTTAGCAGTGGACGCATTCCCGCTGTACCTTCATCTCTGCGATCAGCAGGGTAACTGAGTACCAAGTGACTGTGTCCTGGACGGAGCCCCTCACCGTGGGACTCGGGATGATCCGGACACAACCGCACAGCTACGCTCGCAGGATCTGGCACTGGCTACCCCTCCTCGTTCAAGTACTTATCGCTGTGAATTTACCAAGTTCGACGACGAAAGAGAGCTGTCGCGGTATCGTCTTGCGTGGTGCACCCGTTCGTATACGTGGCGCGGCCGTAATTCTCCCCGTGTTAAACTGGAAAATCGTTCGCGAGCGCACCCAGCTAGCAGGATCTCGCGAGATACGACTTAGGTGCTCTACTTCGACTCGGATCCTGCACGTCTTAAGCTACTGCCATCGACGTTTTGTTTCTGGAGCAGATTTGCCTTCTCGCCTAGCGTCGTTATCGTGTCTGGCAACTAACTTGGTCACTGGCCGGTTAGCTTTATCGTTCCTCCACGGGATGATGTCCGTATTGTCGTTATTGTTTCTGCGCGCCGCGGTGAACTTTTTCCAGTCGAATATCGTAGCCTGGATATTTAGCGTGCGTCCGATCACAATGTTTTTGCCGCATCCGACCAACTGATGCTCTTGCTATGACAACGAATAGGAGGTACTTCATATTTACAGTGATATAATCCACCTCTTCCTTTATTTCGATGATATCCACAACATCGTCATCTCGCCAGTGCTTGCATCCCCGCCCTCTCTCTAGCCTACGAGACCCTTGCCACTATCGTACATACCCGTTGCGTGTGATCGATTCTGACATCTCAGCGAAGACTAATCGTACGGTAAAAGTTCGACACACTACTCACTGTATTAAATAGGACAGCCTTACGAAACATACCAAGTGAGGATCAATTGGCTTTATGTGAACCGTCCAAAGACCCAGAGTCATGTCTGAGTTGGACCCGAATTAAAATTACTGACACACCAGCAGGTCATAACAGAAGTCGTGACCTTCGGCAAGTCGTCGACAGTGTCATGGGTACAGGTTTAATGATCGGCAGATGTGTGATGTGCGTGCTGAAATGAATGAACACGTCGGGGCAAACTGAGGTCGGTCTTTGATTGAAGCCGACCACACTTCGTGTGAATAGTGAAAGGAGATACCTCGTGAGTGACAACGTTGTATTGAACATTGTGAAATATTCCAACCCTATTGTAGTGGTGCTGACTCGCTACTCACAAGATTTTAGCTCCCGAACAACGGGGACGGCTCTAGTACATCTTTGACAGCATGAATTCGTCTTCAATTATACGACCCTTTCCGAAGGCTCCTGGATTAACGGAGATTGTTCGACGCCGAGGAGCTCGCTGCCTGCATCAGGGCCAGCCTGAGCCCCGGCCTATTCTTGAGGCAGTGGATGGAAAGTGGGATTCAGAACGTGCGCCAGATACCTGCCTTGAATGGAACTGTTCAATGGTGAGTCCTGTGGTACACTTCATCTGACATGGCTCTGCATCTCATAGTTGGTCCTTCGATACTCTCAGACGCCATGGTGTGTTCGTTGCATGTGTACGTCCAGAACGTCTAGTATGTGTCACGGAAATAAATGCGGCTCCCACTCTATGTCTAAATGCGAGAGGTTACTGGCATTCTGTGCGACGACGGAGTACAACTATGTCTATTGATTCCGAGTCTTCACCTTTGTGACATTTTCCAAGCACATCTTCATAATTCCTATGTTCTCTTCGGCTGCATGTACAGGTTGGCGGAAGTTTACAATACCGGTGAGCACGTATTTGCGCACGTCACCCGTGTTTTCCGATGCGTATGTATATATACTCATTAGACGGGACACTACCCTCATCAACTTACTCCAGCTTTACAGATTGTGGTCGGTTCACAATCATGGGTCTTTTCTACGCCTACGTGAAATATGTATGCATACTTTTCATTCGTTCATCGTCGAGTGCTGCTGACTGTCTCCCTTCGCCTCCCTACTAGTCTAGAGACAACGATACTTATCGCTATGTCATGACTTTCGCCAGTCGCGAAATTGCGGACGAGTGGTGGCGAGCGTTCTCGAAGACCTCCTACGCCAACTCCGTCAAGCGGGTGACGCCCGAGTTCTACACTCATGATGTCGCCGTCTTTAACCTCACCGACTCGGTGCTCAGACAAGATTGCACCCCCCAATTCCTGAACAAGGTGTTCTTCACCCTATTGATGGACCGGGGTGGACGGGATGTCAACCATTTGCCGCTGCAGAACATCACTGACCATGTCAGCGGAAACTTGTGAGTCTGCAACTGCGTGGGGAGGTGAATGTAAGATTGAATATACATGCTATCTAGATTCTTCATTCGCTCCAAGGCCGACCCTACTCAATTCTGGTACTGCCCGAACTCGTCGGAAACTCCTCTTTGTCTCTCGCGGACCGACCGCACCCTCTTCCGCATCGACATAGCCAACGCGGCCGCGGGCGAGGGCCGAGGCACTGTCATGATCAGCACCGACGATATCACCATCACTGCAGTCTCCTCGGGCAAGGATTTACCTGTCTCGGTCGGTGATTCTGGGGTAGTCATAGCCGGTGATAAACTCGAGCGATTCAAGTTTGGCGACTTCAAGGGCGGCTTTAGGGTCGGAAAGGCGTATGACTTGACTGACAAGAAGGAGGTTAGAGCCTTGATTAGGACCGAGGAAGGAGAGAACTGGGAGCTCGTTAACTGATTGACTTTGAAGGACTACTTCATCATAATTAGCGAAGTTTTGCAATACATGCCTGCCACATTTCTGCGAGCGGACATACCCGTGTGCTCACACGTGACTGTTCCGGGCTGTTCAAGCCGTTAAGCTTGTAGGCTGGAAGCCAGTGGCTTTGAAGTCTGTCTACAGCTGGGTGCGAATTCAATGGAATTCGATAGCACACTGATTGGCATCCTACTGGCGGCGATTTCCAACGAAATTCCAGAACACGGCTGGATAGCTGTATAAATAGTAGCTAGGCAGGAAGTGCCACGCGTCACTGCCACAACCCCATTTCTGCTCGCTGAGCCGCCAGCTTGCCTCTCATAGTGAGCTCCATATCCATTGTGCTTCGCAGAAACGTCTATTCTGGAAGGTGCTATAGTACAGACCTCCCAGCCCTTCACTAAGCCCAACTTGAAGTCTCGGAGGCGGGAGGCGGTGCCACTAAACCTTGGCCGACTCAGCTTTGCCAACCAAGGAAGACATGTACAATGCCACCAAAGATAAGGAACGAAACCAGCCCTCCACTTCTCGAGGGCCGGGTTTAGCGTACTGCCTGCCGGCGGAGACCCTGAACGAGATATTTCACTTTGTTCGAGGAAACGGGTACAGTAACAGCCTGCTTCCCGTCAGTGAAGTCTGCCGATACTGGCGGGAGGTTGCGCTTGATGACCCTACTCTATGGTGCAAGCCGTGCCTATCGCACCCAAAACTCATTGAAGAGGTCCTGAACCGCAACAAAGGACGTTCCTTGAATATAACGGTCAATGGCGACTTCTGCGCCTTCAGAGGCGGCCTGCCCGTCTACCAACCGTTCGGCGGCGACATCAACCACCGGAACCACGGAATTATGAGGATGCTGGCCTGTGTACACCAGGCTACGAAGCTCAAGATGAAGGCTGGTGTGTGGACCTATGTATATGAAGGCTTCCACCCGGACCAGGACGCCAACGAGCTCTTTCAAGGTGAATTTCCCCAGTTGCGTCATCTCAGACTGGACTCTCTGCCCAGTCCGTACCCAGCTCTCTTCCGCAACCTGCGTTCCCTCGGTCTTAGCGACGTGGAAGTCAGCTGTGCCGACCTCCTGCAAGCCCTCCACGACGCGCCCCTCCTGGAGTCTCCGGATGCACTATCCCGCTGAACGATGCTGGCGGTCTCGATGCGCCAGACGTATCCAAGGGCGACGCGGAAGCCACCCTCCGCCACCTATCCCGCCTGAAATACACGTCCGGCGCGCTCCTTAGCTTCACGCACCTGATGGCGCACCTGCGCGTCCGGCAGCCGGTCCAGCTGGATCTCGAGGCCTTCCACGCGGGCGGGGTATACCCGGAAGTGATGCAGGCCATCAACTACCTCCTCACCGCACGCGGCAGGCGCCCCATCCGATCCGCACGCGCAGCGTCGAGCTCCGCGCGTGGGGCCACGTCGCGGAGGGCGGATACGCGCCGCTCGACGACGCCCGCGCGTCGAGCGTCCGCGTTCGCTCGGACGCCGCCGAGAGCCTGCGGAGTCGGCTATGGTATCCTTACTTCGCGCTCGCGGACGTGAAGGCGATCCGCGTGGGGTGCGTCCACGGGTCTCGCGCGAGCCATCTCCCAGAGTACTTCGGGGCCGTCGATGCACTGGAGGCACTGGATATCCCGGTGGTTAACTGTGCGGGCGAGGTGCCCTCCCTTCTCGCGACGAAGCAGCGGTCCGAAGACCCGCAGCATCCGGGGCTGTTCCCCCGGCTGAGGCGGCTGAAGGTACGGGCAACGGAGCCTTGGATGCCAATGCCGCCTGCGATTGTCTCTCTGCTCCGAGAGTATCTGAAGGAGCGGTCCGAGAGCGGTGATCCTCTCGACGAGCTGCGCGTCCCCGACGGCTCTCTCCGAGCTGCCCCGAGCGCCAGTGTAGAATCCGAAATCAAAGGATATGTCCGTGACCTCGTTTTTGTCCCTTTCGAAGGGCAGACACGTTGATGCATATCATCAGGGGGAACTTCTCTCGCTCATAGATATGTGCATGCACCATTCTTTCTTCTCTCTACGTCGAGCGCGGCTCGTCGGCGTGTCTGAGTTTAGCAGCTCCACAAGTTATTTGCCGTATCTCAGAACGCCTGTCACCTCGTAGGTTGCCCCGTGCTTTGCGACGTTCAATAGAATAACTGGAGCGACGGGACCTGAGACTCGCATAACCCTTTTCACTGCGATGTCTACGGCTCGCTACAGCTCCTTTGACGATCATCTGTACGACACTGATATCGCATACTACGTGAGCAATCGAAAGGGTTGCGACGCTCTCCCCGCGCTCCATATTCCTCACCTCACATCCATCGCATGGTGTGCGGATTGCTATATATACCCCGTTCCGCGATTCCTTATTCTTTATACACACTCCACGAAACGCAGACAGGAAACCAAGGATACAATTGACACGAATAGAATATCAATACATACACACAACGTACGAACGGGGGGCAGGGGGTATCCTATCGACTGTAACAAGTGCGCGACATAAATAAAATGAACGAACTGTAACACGCAGACAGACAATCACCAATGTCCTATGAATCCAGTTTACAGACCAACAAAGCGAGCGTCCAAGCGGGGTGTGCCAAAACCAAATAAAGAACCAATAAATCACAAACCAAACCATCCATCCAAGTCGTCGCGGGGTTTCGTTTCGCGTGTTTCGTGTTCGTGTTGTCCTCCAGATCATTCCCGCAGGCAGGGAGGAACGCACCTACCGCCCCACCCCCCGCAGCACATCCCGACTTCCCACCCTCACGCCCTCCCCCGCATCCCCCCGCGCCCCGCCCACCTCCCTCACCCCGCCAATCTCCCCCGCCCGTACGAGATGGTGCCAGTACACCCCGTCCCCGGCCCGCAGCTCCCTTCCCAGCCTCGCCTCGCCCTCGCCCACGCCCTCGTCCTTGGCGTCCAGCGCGAGCACACCCAACTGCGGGGAGCGCGGCGCCGGCGCCGGCGCCTCGTTCTCCTTGTCCTCGCCCTCGTCGGCGCGCCACGCGGGCTCGAGCGGCGGCATGTCCGCGTACGCGTCCTCGCCCTCGCCCTCGCCCTCGGCGCTCGGCGCATCCGACAACGCCGGCGATAACATGGGGTCGCCCGCGGCCGCGGGCTGCCGTGCGAGCCGCGAGTCCACGAGCGGCGGGATGCCCTCGTACTGATACGCGCCCCGGTCGACCGTCCAGCGCGTGCTCCGCCCCTGGCTCGGCACGATCGCAGGGGGCGAAGGGGGAGGCGGGTCGAACGGGACGACGCCCTCCTCGCCGGGGACGTACCGCCGCTCGCACGCTCTTACTTCGCGCGAGTAGAACACGAAGCGGTGGCCGTTCGTGCTCCGCTGGGAGGGGCTCGTCGGGGGCTGCGCGGTGCAGCGCAGGCACTGGGGAGCGGTCAGCGGAGGTGTTCTTGGAACCCACGGAATTGCAGAAAGAAAGACGAGATATGGTGGAGTTCTCGCATGACATTTGACGCATATAACGCGCATACATCCACAAAACCAGATCAAAAAACGAAACACCCACTCACCGGACAAACAATCACATACCCCACCGCCGCCCCGCATCCGTGGCAGCACAGCGTCTGCGTGAGGCACTCGCACGTGCGGCGCCCACTCGAGGAGGGCAGGGGCGGGGTCCGCGCGTCCCAGGCGGAGCAGTTGGCCGGGAGCGCGTCGGTGGAGAAGAGCGAGATGGACGGGTGCAGGAGGAGCACGGCCTGGGAGGCGGGGTTAGCGTCTGTGGTCGGGTGAGAGAGGGGGCATAGGGTAGTGAAAGGAAAAGCTGAAGGGTGGCTTTTGTACAAGCCCGGAGTTCAACTTTCATCGTCCGCGAGACGAGTCGAACCCAAGATCCACCCGGCGAATGTAGCTCGGCTCGCCACGAATGCGAGCCATCCAAACCTACTTCGTCGCCACAGAAGACTGAACCGAGCGGGAGTGCACCCGATAAAGTTAGAGATGGGTATATATGAAGAAGTGGAGATGCGAATCGCGATACTGGATCGCGCGAAGATCCGTTACGAACTCGCCGCGGGCGGGTGCCGAGCTGGCATCGCGAGAGCTTCACTGCGCTGTTCGGCGGGCACCAGAGACAGTGTCCCCTGCGAATGCTCCCGCACGGCCGCAGCCACGAGCGAGAGACTCTGCAAACGAAATGGCACGCACCTTCATACCCCTGTTGGTGAGGAAGGAGCCGCAGGACTTGCAGTCGAGGATCCAGACCTTCTGGGGGACGTGGGTGCGCTGCGTCGGGGGAGGCTGGGGCGGATGCCACGTCGCGGGAAAGTGGAGGGTGCGCTGGCGCTGGAGGAGACGCTGCTGGGCGAGCACGCGGGCGTCGGCGGCGGGGGAGAAGAACGAAAGCGGAGGCGGGTTGACATGAATGGGGAGCGCCGCGGTCGGGGGACTGGGGTGGTGCATCGGGGCAGACACGGGCAAGGGCACGAACGGCGGCGCTGCGGGGTTATATAGGAATGCGGGCGAGTGAGAAGGCAGGTGTACGTGATTCTGATGGCGCGCTTCGTGAGACGGTCGCATCGCGGGTGTGGGCGACTCTGGAAACGAGAGACACCGTAGACAGGAGAGCAGCGGGCGAGCAGAGGACAGGGGCAGCAGAGCACAACACCTTCACACGTCATCATCGCTGATTCTGATCTCCCTTCAACCCCGTCGGCGGTCATCCTCCTTCGCACCGACACTGCCCCCGAGCTCACCTTCAAAAGCACCGAGTCCTCGGCTAGCTGGCTTCCCCGCGAAATAGCAGCCCGCGACGCCAACCAGAGCAGCAACTTTGGGACCATCTCCCTATAGATGGAGATTCATTTTGCTTCCGATGTCCGAGCGCCACAAGCACATCGTCCCGATATGGCATGCGCCTTGTGCGAGTGATTGATCGGGTGCGAGTGATTGGCCCGCCGGTGAAATAAATTCATTTGGTCGCCGGCTCTCGTTGTGGCGGCAACTCCTTCAACCAACTAAGTACGTGCTGATAAAATGCGAAATCTCAGTGGGTGCCAGTCCACAATATTAGCACTTGCGCGAGATGGATATAGCACCGAATGACCTGCACTGCTCAACCTTTCAGTCCAGGCTGTCCGATGGAGATGATCATCCGTACCGCCGGGCAGCGTCGACTCTATCCCTCTCAGATTCAGCATTATACGTCTCAGACAACACCGGCGTCGACTCGTGATTGTGTGGTCTCCGATGTAATATTCGCACCGCCAGGTAACTCAATTGTGACTCGCTGTTCTGAGGAAATTACTCGTTACCCAAACACCTTGCAGCCACAGAGTGCACTTCACTTCTTCAAACTTCTTTACTAAGTCTCATATCGCTGGTCTGTAATAAGCTGTCAAATACATCGCGTACTATTTGTCATGAGCCCTTGCAAAAGGAAAACACTAAAAATTGGTACCATCTAGCCCAATACACACCGCTTCCTGAGCCTCATAACCATTGCACTTGAACTGATGTTGCCACGACAGACAGACAGACACTACCGAGAATGGATGTAGGCTTCTAAATGCACCTCATGTTCCTTCAGATAACGTCTGAGCCATACTACGACAGTTACCTCAACCACCGGGCAGTATATCACGCAACGACTTCGCGTATGGCGGCGCGCGTACATGAGAAGCGAAACAACGGTCTTGAGATAAGATAATTATGTGGCATTCTGATTTTCATAGCATTATAGAGGGCGAGGGACATGCTAGATACGCTCCTGTCGATCAGGTCAAGTACTGGCTAGTAAGATTCTGAACGAACAAGAGGATGACTTCAGGCGTAGATAGTAGTAGGTATATACACTGCTGATCATCCGACTACATCGCTGGACACCTCTAGCTCTTCGAAGCGAGGAACTGATCGCAGTTATATACAGCCTTTATTGAAGGGCACATGAGTGGACTTGCAATATCACTGGCGCCAGCCACAGCCATTTTCACGCTGCACAGCCACGGGAACTTCGATCAGCTCTCAGAATTGACTGCGGCTCACTAGCAGTATCCACTCTAATAGCAGACTTGGACTCTGAATGGCGCCGACGAACCTCTCCGTGCTCACCCGCTCGCACAAGGTCGCCTCGCTCAAGAAGCGCGCGAAGAGGGAGCAGATCAAGGAGGTTGTGTTTGACGACGATGCGCGCAGGTACGCTCGGCTGTCGTAGACGCATGTGGTTGCTCGAATGCGGGTGTAGGGAGTTCCTGACGGGCTTTCATAAACGCAAGCTCGCGAAGAAGGAGGCCGCGAAGAAGAAGGCAGTGGAGAGGGAGAAGCAGCAGAGGCGCGAGCAGCGGCTCGAGGTGCGTTAGCGCTGTGTTCTTTGCTTGCTGTCAATTCGGATACTGAACCTGTTGCTTCTTGTTCCTGTTATGCTTATAGCAACGTCGAGCACTAGCCGAGCAAGCAGTCTCGAACGCACGAGAGGTCGAGAAAGCGTACGGTGGTGTAGTGGACGGTACGTTCTTATCCGTACACCGTATACCATCCCTACATCTCATTCACTGTCTACCCGTCTGCTATTAAATAATCATCGCGCACCTCCGCCTCCGGCTCGATACTCTACCACTGCCGACGCGCACCCTGCATCCTCCTGGCATCCCTCCTACTCTCCCGTCGCTGACGCACTACGCCCTCACCGGCGATCCGTCACGACCTATCATTGTCCTGCTATGCTCCTGATATCATGAACTTTTTGCTCTACCCGACCTTGACCTCCTCACCATCTCCCCCCCCTTGTCACTCTCCTCCCGCCTCTTTTGTCTCCGATTCACCTTCCCATCATCCTTCATCCACCACTTACTCGCCCTTCTAGAAGAAGACTCCGCGGACGACTTCACCGGCATACACTCGGGCGACAGCGACAACGAGCGCGAGGAAGAGTACGCCGGCGCGGAACTGACCGCGCACGTCACCGTCGTCGAGGAGTTCGACCCGTCCGACATCCACGGGGTGGGGCCCGGCTCTGGCGCACACCCCGACTGCGGGGACAAAAACGAGGACGAGGATGGCGAGGGTGCCCCGGTGCCGCCGCCTGAATCGCGTCGCCGCACGCCGTCCAGACCACCCCGATCGCAGCTAGCACCGAAGAAAGACAAGAAAGACCCGAAGAAAGTGAAATACCAAACGTCCGCCGCGCGCAAAGCCGAGGAACGGAAACAAAAGCGACGGAAGGGCGAAAAGGCGGAGCGCGCGCGGGGGAGGGATAAGAGCAAGGGGCGGAAGGGGAAGCGGTGAGGGCGGGTGTTTGGTATGTCATGTGTCGTGCCGGAGTACGAGAATACCTGAACGATTTCCGTTCGATCTAAAGCCCCAAATTGTATGGCACCGGCATCACAGTCTTTAGCGCCAGACCCCAAGTGAAAGATTCCTTTAATTCGTGCGTTTTGGAGCCCAAGTCCCCCACTAGATCACTGACGTAGCGGAGAACGTTGGATTGAGGTAAGTAGTGGTAACATTGATTATATCGCATATACACCCGCAGAACTCCCCGAATGTTACAAACGTACTCGGGACACAATCGGGGTCTGAACGTACTTTCGCATTTAGGAAAGGAGTGTCAAAAGGTGGATATGATCCGCTGTAGCCCGCAGATGGTATGTCGAATTGCTAGGTAAAATCGAAATCAGCCCCGTAGGAATCCTTCACGGATACGAAGTTCTTGGATGGGGTCTCTACCCTCGTACAGTGCCTGCACATAATCGTTGAGAGCTTCCAGAAACATGTGGTCCCTCCGCTCTGACTGGCCATATCCGCGATGCAGCTCTTGCGCTTCGCGTATCTTCGAGTGTTTCAGGAGCGGAAACAGGTGGCAGGTGGAGATGGTCCGGGTGCTCGAGGCGTTCCTTTGTAGCCAGATAGTCGAGCACAGGAGTGGCGAGGTCAGTATCAAGGGTATCTATCCAGCGACTCCACTTTCTTCATGGTATGGAAGAACACTGGAATGTGTTTTGCATACCTGTAACAGATGTGACAGTGTACACGAAGAGCGCATACACTTCCTAGAGCCAGATGGTCATACCGCAGTTGACTCCGGTCCGTATGCTACAGGTATAGGCAAATGCTTGAAACGAGAGCCTTGTCCGATGGCGCATGACCGTCCTCTGCGACATATGACTATGCATTTAGGCCTTCGCAGTAGATTCCAGCTGGAACCCACCGGGTTCTCCTGCCCGACATTGATAAGCAGGTGGACGGGTTGGGTGATTCGAAGGTGTGCCAGCAGATGTATACAGCGCCCTAAATATCGTGAGCCTTCGCAAATGGACCAGGATCACTGCCTGCTCGTCGGCTATTCGTCCAGGGTGCAGTGTCGCGTGGTAGCGAGCACTGGCTTCATCATCAACATCGAGATCCAGTCAATAGGAGAATCATGGTCGACATGGTCCTAGAAACTGGGCTCTTCCACTTGGGGGCCTCGCGGAGCACTTCTACGAGGTTTGCACAAGTGACAGACGTGTGCCGCGATGTACCGGTGAGTAAGTTATGGAAGAATGCTGGTGTAGGGTTGGGGATGCATTTTTCCAAGCCCAGATAGCGTAGATGAGGGAAGTCGCCTTGGAAGTCACGGTTTCGGTCGATATTTCGGACACCTATATTCAAATATGCGCCTGTGTTTCGTGTGTTGCCTCGCACCACAAATACAATAAGATTCATCTGAGGCTAGAATAGGCCTTTAGCCTCGAGTTCCCGCTGCCACGCACAGTCGAAGGTAAACAACGCACAAGTTCTCGCTGACATGGTCAGTGATATTCTGACAGATGGCTGACATCCGGCCCAGCCCGGTCCATTAGGAGGGTGAAGAACACCTTGGTCAGGAATTGCGGGGTGCAGTCGGGCCTGAGCACGGAATCAGTAATGTTCAAGACAGCAACGTCATGAGTGTAGAACTCTGGCGTCACCCGGATGACGGTGTTGGCATAGGAGGTCTTCGAAAACGCTCTCCACCACTCTGCAATTTCAGGACTGGCGAAAGTGGTGACATAGCGAGAAGCGTCGTTGTCTCGAGACTGAGGGAGAACCAAGCGTCATCTTCACCGAATTTGGCAGTAGATATGCGAATATACATACGTATTTCACCCGTACGCGTAGAAGAAACCCCATGGGCATATTTCTGTAAAAATCAGGGTCACCTGGAGCATGACTATGGAATAGAAGACAAGTTCGAGGTTGCTCATGTCAACGAGTACAGTCTTCGCTGTTGTTCGCTAGCGGGTAGCCGATGAGAGGAGACTTAGCCAGTAACGAAGCACGACTTGACTGATTGCGAAATTGTGCAGTTTACTAGTAACTCTTCGACAGCTTGCGACTCGACGTCATCATTCCCAATGCATCTATGGGGTCGCCTCGGATCAAATACCATCCTCGTGCGACCGTGTTCTCGAGCCCTCCTCCCCAGGCCCAAAGTGCATACAACATCCCTGGGAAGCAGCCAACTATCCTCGGCACTACAAAATCAAGTTGATTGCCTCCTTGTGTACCATCTATGATATACAGCACTGACACACCTTCGTGCCGCACATATCACGGAATCCAAAGGACGGGGTTCTGCAGCATTTTCAGGTGACGTGACATACTCTCCAAGTGGCTCGCTTGGATCTCCTGAGTTAATACTAGAGAGCGAATCCTCGGTCGCGGGGCGTAAGAACATGAAAGGGCACATTGTGAATCGGTGTCGTTGACAAAGCCAATTCGAGGGGAGTCAGTGCCAAGGCAGGGCTTCAGAGTAGAGTACCTGTGTCGTTGCCCACGTTGCGAGACCTGCCAGCGCTGGCCAAGGGGAGTATTCTGAGGCCCAAGTCCCGAGCTCGGTTTAGACGGTTAGCTCCTTCATTCAATCTGGATTCCTGGCGGCAGTGTGCGTCGTCTCCAGATCATCCGGATATGGAAGGAGCGTGTCCGATCAATGCCTCCGATTGGTCCTCCCGCAAAACGGCGTTTGGTAGCTCAACAGCGGGCGCTACTCGTTCCGTTCAATCCTTCAATCAAGAGCGACCCTGGCACTTTCAACTTGACTTGTGTTACTATCCGTATAATAAACCTGCTGCTTTACAACCATACATTATTACTATACTACGAAGGATCATGCTACCGCAGGGAACAGAGACAAAGGGAAAATCGGAGGGTGCGTCGGGCTGTGCCCTGTCATGCTGCTCGTCATTAATTCATCACCCAAGTGCACCTGTGGTCCATATTCCATGGTACTTTGGACATCACAACTAATCATCCAGCTGTACGCTTGTCTACTTAATCGAGAAGTACTCGAGCGCGGAGCACCCCGCCTGTTCTCGAGAGTCAAAGATGAGTTCAACCGTTTTGATACGTCTGAGGCCAGACGTGGGAGTGGAATCAGAATATTTTTGCACGTTGTTCGAACATCTAGACTTGGGGGCTGATCAGACTTGGAATCCACATCTACCAATGCGAGCGACCACATGGGTCAGTAAATATGCAGAAATTCCGATTCCCCTAGAATCGGTTTACTGTTCAGTCGTTGTATAGGGCTCTCTGGTGATCGAAAATTGCCAGCGTTGAACAGGGGGTATACCCCTTATAGCCCAAATTACCTTAACTGTAACGGGAGCACCCTCCTTAAATGGAAGGTCCACCGATCCAAATCTTACCTCCATCAGCAAATAGGAGCTATTACCTGTCATGTCAATAGAATAGGGACTAATTCCAGATTTGTAGTGTGGTCTCTGCACAGCACGATCCTTTCAAGATCTCGGGCCAATGGCACTGTCAGGCATCCCCCAGCTGTGTGTGGAATTGCGCCGATGGCAAGTACCCTGCGGCCTACGGCACAAGATTGGTAAGTTACATACGAGGCATAGTACTGGCAGCATTGAGGCCTCAGCCTGACGACGTGCATCTCAGCTACAGTATGCATGTGCACTGACTCAGTGACTCGATAGTAATGCTACCCGAGTGTAGTGCTGAAGTAAATAGTGTAATGTGTATTGAAATAACTGTACTTGACACTGAGTATAGGATGATTGAAGGTTCTTGCCACACACAGTTATGTTTGAGAGTTACGAACTTATATGATTTAGTATCACTGAGATCAACATATAATAACTAGGAGTATTCTTGATGCCGCGCAGCGCCCGGGAGGCTAGAAAGACTATTTACCTACTTGTAGAACCCTTGTCACTCGTTTACCTTACAAGAAATCGGACCTGGCATGCCGCGCAGCGCCGAATACTTCCCAAGTGATGGAATAACTGGGTTTACAGAGGGCGTAAGAAGCCTAGAAGCGATGCTTGAGGTAGAGTAGAACCTTAGGGTGGCGTGGCGGGTGCTCAGTCAAAATGTGGCCCGACCCAGTAATGAGGGATCCGGAGCGCCACCGTACGGGAAGGAATATGCCTTGAGTCATCGCGGGAAAGGTGAGTAATGATGTTCTAAGATTTAGGTCCGAGCGAGTACCGCTGCTATTGTCTTTTGCAGATGCGCATGCAAGAGGACTCCACTGGCTCACTGAGAAGTCAAGCAGCGCGTTTCCCCGGTAGGAACAAAGCTGTTTACCGTGCACTCAGAGCTCATGTCTGGTCCCATAGCGGCTCTGAAATAGGAATTCATGGACCTTGCCGAAACCTGATTCAGATTGTTTGCGCGCCACAACATTAGCCTGCCGGTGTTCGCAGGAGTTCTCTCAGACGGTCCGTAAGTCAATGGAGACGCCACCTCGCAAGAGTACCATCTGAGCTCTGCACACAACTACACGGTTGAATAGATCCATCATAGGTAAACGTTCTCACAAGTGCGCCACTCACCTCTACGAACTCTAGACCAATTCTTAAGTGTCACACCGCCTTGCCCAACGGTGGTGTCGCGCCCGTACCTCCCGCTTCTGATGAGCTGAATTCGGGAGATATGTTGAAGAAGCTATGTATGTGGGATCAAGCAAATACTGTAGGTCCACGACCCCAACTTTGAGCGGCCAGAAAAATAAGCGGGTGCGCCCATGGAGTCATCTACCGTGCAGCTTGTCACTCACTGTGACTGTTGCCCAGGAATCCCACACAGATTAAGTCCCTTGTGATTTAATTTGATAGGTAAGGTCATGCATCATCTTGCGTCGTATGGCGGAGAGTATCAACTGAGCAAATTTATAGATCTAATATGGCTTGACTGGATGGCAAAGAAGTCTCTCCGTGTATACTCAGAGCAAGGAGAGAGGGTGAGCGACGCGCCTGCTTGGATGCGCCGACCGGTACGCTTGTGGCGTCCAGTCATACCAGGCATCGTGGTCATGATTCCAGACCCTATGCATTCTGATCCCCCGCTAGTACGAATCGCTGAGAAAGGGGATCCCTCTAGGTCTCTCCTTTTGGGCTTCAGAACCTGTGTTGTCAATTATTCCAAGCCTTCCAGATCCGCAGCGGATTCGCAAATGTCCATTTTTGCCCTGGTACTGCTGCACTTCTTCTGTTTGCGAACGCACCGCGGTGGCGACCTCTCGCGTGCCGTTCCGGAAGGGCTTCTAGCTCATATGAGGATGCTGCTTCTCATGAGATGCAGTGTTTGGGTACTTGATACGTGGCATACCCTCAGCTTTTGTGCGGCGGTATCCCTTCCGTCTGGGGTGGCGTACTGCCCAAGGAGCATGATATATAAGACGCAGTGAGTTGGCCTTCGTACTCATTCACGAAGAAATATCCAAAGTCAAAGATGAGCTCCAGAGCCTCCATCTCTTCCCTTCTTACCTACTCATACACTCTCCAGCTCTCCAATATATAGTTGCATCTACATGTATAATAGTTCTGGAAACTGAGTTTAATGTTCGTCTGGTCTGTGAATTGTGTACACGGCGCGTGTTTTTTCCACTTACCACTCTGTTGATACTTGGACAGAAAGAGGGCAACGTCATATGCATATCTGATAGACTATTGTACCGGAGATGTAATTACAGTAGTGTGGTTGCACCGTTCCCAGCTCACCGTGGGAAGCTTAAGGCCTGATTTCCTAGTGGTGCGTTGGTTTCAATTCAAGGTTGTCCATCAAACGACGAAATTGGAAACATTGAGCTCTACCTCCTGCTATCATGCTCCCTGGTGTTTATGAGGCATTATATGACCTGTTCCAGAGACATCTCTTTGAGTTAGGGACCGATCAGAAGTATGTCTCGACAGACATCAGGAATATCGATCCTGCAGTCTTTTGGGGCATATTCAAGGCCTTCTTCGACGAAGCAGATTCTCAGCCTGAGACAGGTACCATTTCAGCTGGTATGCATCGGACTACCATTACAAACCGTCTGACCTGTTCTCGCACTGCAGTCTGGGACGTATTGATGGAATACAGGGATGAAGATATACGGCGTCAGATTCTGTTGGGGAAGCTAGTAGAGGTTTTCAATTCGCATTTCAAGGCTTCACGCATCCAACATGATTGCACCTGAATGGAAGGAGCCCATGCTCTAGTATTCGCTGTACTGAATGTAGGTTACATCGAGTAAGCCTGACCGGTGATAAGCCTCAGGATCGTCTGACCCCCGAAAACGAGGACTTAGCATGTCGTACAAGCCCCCCCGGAGCTTATTCGACATAGCGCTCACACGCCTCTAGGCTTCTATGGGCTCTAAAAGAATTTTTCTGTTTAGCTCCGGACTTCCTAACATCCTTGAGGCATACACGGATCCATTCCACGATTTATCTCCGCGAACAGGAGCTCCGGAGCGACTTAACCAATGCGGCTTCTAGATGCATTAGCTCTGGGGCCCGCGGACGCTTCTATCGAGGGGTGTCGTCCTCATGCCCAACCTCCAACACTCACTCCCTCTCGTTTCCATCAAACTACCGAAGGTGCGGACGCATATGAGTCACCATGAGGCCAGCATCTGTCAGCAAGCGGCCGGAGGTAATTAGCACGTGACCGGCGCATTGCGGGGAGTGATGGGACTGCTTAGGGCAGGTGGCGGAGTGTCGAGGCGACCTATAGGGGCTGGGACGAGCAAGTGGGAGTGCAAGAGAGTCATATGGTGTATGGTATAATGGCGGCAAGTGCTGAGCAATCCTGTGGGTAGCGGCGTTTATTGTTATTTATCTCAGGACAGTCGCAAAGCCATTCCTGTAGTATAAATTGTACAAAGTAGCATACAGAAAAACAGGTTTCGACTTCCCCATCTCAGAGAATTAGTGTTACGATCTCAGCGACCCGAGAAGTTCGAAAGCGTTGAACTTAGCAAATTATAACCGATTCTAGCTTTGCCAATAGGCCTGACTCGTCGAGTGAATTATCTCCGCCATCGATTTAATTAGCTCCGGTGAGTCTCACATAGCAGAATAAAATTAAAACAAGTCCTTTTAGCGGTTTCTACTCCCATGGGCCTGAACCTACACTCGGTTCCGTGGTTTGCAACTTTGTTTGCGACTTTCCGGAGATAAATACTCCGGAGTGTCCATTAGTGTTTGTTTCAGGCGTCAAGGTTTTTTGTTTTATTTTTCTAGGTCTTCCTACGGACTACCCTACGGCATCTTACTCCTCCTTTCCCCCTCGAACTATTAAATACCCTTCAGTTGTCTCGGACCGCCTTCACCCATATCACGGGGTTTAGGTTAATTTCTTTTGGTCCTTGGTGATTGTTGTGTGTCTCTGCATATCACCGGGGCCCCCGACTGACTCTGTGTCCCTTGATGCAAGACATTGGGTTACTTGCATAACACCACCGAGGAAGACAACCACTACGGCTTTAGGGGTGCCTGGAGACGCTATCCAGTCCTGAAACAGATGTTTGTCTGGTCAGCATTCGTCAATTTTGCGGAAGCCACATTCCTCGAGACCCAACAGCAGAGCTCTGTATCTGATTACAGCATCGAGCATATTGCTGTCTTGGCCCATCTTTTCCTGGCGGAAGCCGTGGCTGCACTCCACTCCGACCACGGTTGTCGCTCGCTTCTCCAGCTCTCATCTTTGGCCGAAACGGCCAAGTGGCACTACACCATGCAACCCCTGAATAACAATACCTGGCTTGAGGATATTCCTGCCATAATTGAAACGGTGTATGACCGTGGGGGCTCGCAGATAGAATGGCTTCCGGGATGGGGTGCCAAGGTGAGGAGCAGATTTGTGGTAAATTTCAGTCAACCGGTCACGATAAAGGAGGCGATGGCGACGGTCTTTGTGCAACGCCATACGAAGGTACCTGTGCCCCGAATTCATGGTGTCCTCTGCCGCGGAGGTGAAGTTCATATCGTGATGGATTTTGTGGATGGTAATCGACTATCCAATCTTGTGTATAAGGACTCTCTGGCTAGGAGTCAGATTCGCGAGGTGGTCACGCAACTTGTCAGCTATGTTCGTGAATTGAGGCAACTGGGTGGCGTTCGCGACGAGGTTACTGCTTGGCCCTGTGGGCTGCCTCACAGTGACCTATATGATCCACCACCGGCACATCCGATCCCGTCTCTTGCTGATTTCTATCAGTACTGGGTGGATAGATGGGAATACCAAGAGATATACCCGGGCAAGTGGCCTAGCACTGGCAAGGACAAGATTGACAGAAATCTGTCTGCGGTGCTCAGTCACGGCAATCTTGAGATCGGCAAGATCGTGGTCCGAGGAACACACATCGTCGCAATCCTCGACTGGAGCCATCTTGGATGGTATCCCGACTTCTGGGAAGCACTCATGGCTCGACAATACCGTGCCAGCCAGGATCCCGAGAGGAAGTGGACTACAGAAGTGATGGAAGCGTTTGGTGTTACAGGGGAGGTAGCTGACGGTTTCTATGCACTTGTTTGCTCAGCAAGATGACCGTATTCCCGGCAAGGATATATCCATACTGCATAATTACGATATCCTATGTTGGCTTCTGTTCATTATGGATATCTGATTTGCCATCACTTTCAGTACAATCAGTGGCCTAATGCTGATATTGTTCCATTATTCCACATTGCTCACTGGACCTACCAGCAGATAACTGGAGAGCCTTCTTGATGCTGGCAGATGCTATATAGTATATGAGAGCGGCAATTAAGTGTAGTTAAAACAGAACTGAGGGATATTCATGCTCAGCTTACTGAACACATGTTGTGGTAGAGTAAGTCCAGGGTGGGCTATGAGAATTTTGAGATGGTTTATGTACAATTTGTGCTTTTCCGTGTGATACGCTGATATGCACTGACACACAACAATCACCAAGGACCAAAAGGAATAAACCTAAACCCCGTGATATGGGTGAAGGCGGTCCGAGACAACTGAAGGGTATTTAATAGTTCGAGGGGGAAAGGAGGAGTAAGACGCCGTAGGGTAGTCCGTAGGAAGACCTAGAAAAAAATAAAACAAAACCTTGATGCCTGAAACAAACACTAATGGACGCTCCGGAGTATTTATCTCCAAAAAGTCGCAAACAAAGTTGCAAACCACGGAACCG
Source organism: Gloeophyllum trabeum ATCC 11539 (assembly GCF_000344685.1). NCBI lineage: Eukaryota > Fungi > Basidiomycota > Agaricomycetes > Gloeophyllales > Gloeophyllaceae > Gloeophyllum > Gloeophyllum trabeum. The sequence goes on along the minus strand of NW_006920413.1, from coordinate 2,473,822 downwards.
AGTGTAGGTTCGGGCCCACGGGAGTAGAAAATGCTAAAGGGACTTGTTTAATTTTTATTTCGCTATGTGAGACGCACCGGAGCTAATTGAATCGATGGCGGAGCTAATTCACTCGACGAGTCAGGCCTATTGGCAAAGCTAAGATCGGTTATAATTCGCTAAGTTCGACGCTTTCGAACTTCTCGGGTCGCTGAGATCGTAACGCTAATTCTCTGAGATGGTGAAGTCGAAACTTGTTTTTCTGTACACTACTTTGTACAATTTATACTACAGGAATGGCTTTGCGACCGTCCGGAGATAAATAACAAATAACCGCCGCTACCCACAGGATTGCTCAGCACTTGCCACCGCTATACCATGCACCATACGACTCTCTTGCACTCCCACTTGCTCGTCCCAACCCCTAGAGGTCGCCTTGACGCTCTGCCACCTGATCCAAGCGGTCCCATCACTCTGTGTGACGCTCCGGTCACGTGCTAATTACCTCCGGCCGCTTGCTGACTGATGCTGG
>NW_006920413.1:2470554-2473291 GCF_000344685.1 Gloeophyllum trabeum ATCC 11539 | reverse complement strand
GAGTGTAGTTCGGGCCACGGGAGTAGAAAATGCTAAAGGGACTTGTTTAATTTTTATTTCGCTATGTGAGACGCACCGGAGCTAATTGAATCGATGGCGGAGCTAATTCACTCGACGAGTCAGGCCTATTGGCAAAGCTAAGATCGGTTATAATTCGCTAAGTTCGACGCTTTCGAACTTCTCGGGTCGCTGAGATCGTAACGCTAATTCTCTGAGATGGTGAAGTCGAAACTTGTTTTTCTGTACACTACTTTGTACAATTTATACTACAGGAATGGCTTTGCGACCGTCCGGAGATAAATAACAAATAACCGCCGCTACCCACAGGATTGCTCAGCACTTGCCACCGCTATACCATGCACCATACGACTCTCTTGCACTCCCACTTGCTCGTCCCAACCCCTAGAGGTCGCCTTGACGCTCTGCCACCTGATCCAAGCGGTCCCATCACTCTGTGTGACGCTCCGGTCACGTGCTAATTACCTCCGGCCGCTTGCTGACTGATGCTGGCCTCATGGTGACTCGTATGCGTCCGCACCTTCGGTATCTTGACAGAAACGAGGGGGAGTGAGTGCTGGAGGGTGGGCATGAGGACGATGCCCCTCGATAGAAGTGCCCACGGCCCCGGAGCTAATTCATCTAGAAGTTGCGTTGGTTAAGTCGCTCCGGAGCTCCTGTTTGCGGAGATAAATCGCGGAATGGGTCCGTGTACGCCTCGAGGACGCTAGGAAGTCCGGAGCTAAATAGAAAAAGTCTTTTAGAGCCCATAGAAGCCTAGAGGCGTGCGAGCGCTGTGTCGAATAAGCTCCGGAGGGCTTGTACGATGCACTGAGTCCGCGTTTTCGGGGGTCAGACGATCCCGAGGCTTATCAACGCCATATCCACTCAGCGACTTCTGCACCCCACTCTCCCCTTGTCCAGAGCATAAAGATAATACAGGACTAAGATGATCATGCCCTTCCAATACAGCGGTGTTCACCTTACCGCCCTTACATGCGTAAAGTTCCCCGAACGTCCTGACAGCATCCGAGAGATAACGGGGCTCTCTAGCAGTCATCAAGTTACGCAGGGGAGGCCACAATGCGAGCCACTCCTTCTGGGATTGATGCAGCATCCCTACAGCTGTTTGCAGATCGATAGACCACCAATTCGGAAAATCGCGTATAGTCGGAGTGGGTCAGAGTGGGTGCCAGGGACGTCGGAAGAAGGTGGGGAAGTCCAAATGGTCTGGTTTCCGTCTCTCGGGGACTTACAATTGCTTGTCCAACATGGTCCGACTGTAAATGATTTTTGAAAAGTGGGCCCATCAATCTGCAAACGGCTGTAATGGCTGGTGAACTGAAATCTTCTTCGCGCCTGCGTAATAAACTTCCGCGGCGTTGCGAAAATCAGCCGTTGTCTTGTTGATCACGGGTATTTCATAGGGTACGCTGAAGAGGATCACGCCCTTGACGTGGATGGATACGTCGTAGAGAGAGGGTTTTAGCAGGTATCCTGCGACGTGGACGCCTCCAGCGGAGTGCCCCATGATAAATATGCGCTCGACATCGCCCACATCATTCAGGTGAGTAGTAATCCAGGTGAGGGCTCTCAGGACGTCTTCAGAGCCCCCAGGAAAAGTGACAGAGGGAATGAGTCGGTAGTTAGTGATGACCGTCATTGCTTTCAGAGAAAAGGATGCTCCGAGATTAGCGTGGATGAGGTCGTGATCTGGCAGATGCGTGCGCCGTGTGTGAATCCGCCGCCGTGGAAGAAGAGGAGGATAGGTGGTTTCGACGGTACAGAAGAGACGGACATGGAAGTGGAATCGTCAGGCAAACTCGGACTGTATACATCCAGCTACAAAGAATTAGCACTCCCAAAATAGTCTGTCTAGTCATATACCATGCCTTGTGAGCATCCGCGAAGCCGTAGTCATACGTGACTCGCTTGATGGCTCGTAGCTCTTCCGACTCGGTGTAACCTGCAACAAATGTATGTGAAACGGTCAGAACCATTATAGTCTCGTGGAATAGCCGTGCTCAGTGGCACTTTATGTGAACACCCACATCAGGAAAACCCTCCCAAGCTAGTCAGACATAATTTAGACAAAATTATGCATGATGACAAAAATCTTTGTTATATGTATAATGGCTGCATAATCCAGAATGACCAACAGCTAATCTACATGTCCCAGTTTCAAAAAAGTAATATACAGTTTTTAGCAACTCTAGGACATGGTCTTGCGTTAATATGTTTGGGCAGTTCCTTGAGACTGCCTCCGTGCGCGATCTCTGCAGTCATTGCTGCAGGGCAAGTATATGAAGTAATTTGATGAATAGTCACGTACCCTGCATAGCATCCATCCCACCGCACAGTTTCGGTGTTCGAGCTACTAATAGTAAGGAATGAAAGGAGGAAACCCACAGGTGCCACGACGCGTATCGAACCCGTGCGAACCCACATTGATGGTGCGGGTACGCGGGTACCTGCAGGTTTCGGTTTCGAGGGCACGTTAAACAACGCATCCTCGATACCCATCAGGTCACAGGTACGGCGAAACACGACCCGTACCCATGCCAGGATAAGGAGGTGACCCGTGCCATTCATGCAAGCATAGTCTTCGGGTTCACTGAGATGCGGTTGTTCTTTGTATCAGCGAGTCTTCACCTGCTTGATATCAGCCAAGTAACAGGGAGCCGACAGACACCTGCGAACGGACCGGAACGGTTACCAGCTGAGCTCCAGGAAGACTCGG
>NW_006920413.1:2414533-2469775 GCF_000344685.1 Gloeophyllum trabeum ATCC 11539 | reverse complement strand
GATGCTGTACAGAGGCCATATCTTTTGTACTAGGGTCTGTATTCAAGGTGGTCTGTAGTGTGTTGCAGGTGTCTTCTGATGTCCAAATGATCTCCCTTACAAGTACTATGTTGATGCCTTCTCTTACCTGGATTGGCCATTGGGAACTTTCCTTAGCCTGCTTGTGGGGGAAAGTGATATTGTAGGCTGATGAGGGATGAGAGATTGCAGTTACATGCCTGTCTGTAGTTACATTTGTGAATATATATCTGAATACTCCTCATGGTATACTGGGATATGATATGATGTGATTGCAACACAACTGCTGTCTAATATGACAGGATACTGTCTAATGGGCAATAATTATGTCTAATTAGCTAGGGGACAAACCTAACTTGTCTAATTAGATACGACTGCATAATGCAGCTAATCCTGCATGATTAGGCAGGATTAGACATAATTAGACTTATTCCGCTGGCTTTACGCTTTTCCTTCCTTATTAGGCAGGTGGCGCTCGGCGGTTTCCGGATATTTCCACGCCTCGCGCGACGCGTCGACGCGTCGCCTGTCCCGCTCGTTCCCCGGTGCTGCACCTCCCCGGGGGTGCTTTTGCTCTCCTGCAGTAGATAGAAGTTGATGTATATTACCAAAATGCGTGTAACTACAGATAATGTACTCAAAAAATCGTTCTATGTAGTCAGTTTAGCCCCCAAGAGCCGGGGAGGCATCCCGCAGGTGCAAAAGCACTCAGTTTACAGCATAAGTGCGCGAAAGCGCGGCATAAGCAGCGTAAAGCATTTATTTCGGTGGATTTACGCCGATTTACATGATTTACGGCCACGTGATGCATGGATTTACGGGCACGTCACGCCCTCCGTACAATCACATCAAGCCGCCGCCGCTTCGCGCGGCGTTCCCGAGCGCTTCTCCCCATCAAACCCCGAGAGCTTTGGCGCCCTTGTCGGGATACTCATTTCGGGACCCCAGGACGCGTGGCGTGTAATTAGAACGCGTCTGACGCGTCGAGGACCTATGTGCTCCTCCTCAAATAGCACTATTTATCGTATTTAGAGCCTTTGTATCTAGTAAGAATAATATGTACAGTATACCGCTTGTGTTCACCATGAATCTGGCACTACTCGGGACCTTTTAATGCAGTGGGACTTAGAATTTTCGCGCTCTACCCGCTACCTTGGGCCATCAGCCACCGTTGACCCCGGGTCACGGTAGGGTCGATTTACGTGGATTTACAGTACCTCACGTAAACTAAGCCAAATAACTGTACATAATTAGCTCAGGAGGGTTTTCCTGATGCACGCTCGGCGCTGACGTTGTTGCGTATGCTGTGGCCCTCATCCTTAGTGCCGTCCGCCATTGCCGAGAAAGTTATAACCACTGATAGATCGATAAGAACGACTCTAACTTTCTCTAGAAAATGGCAGCCTTTCTATCCGTAGTTGAGGACGACGAGGAAGTCTGAGGTTATGTAGAACGTCGACCCGAAGCCAATCATGTTTCGGCGCTCTTTGCCGAACTGTTGCCACAAATGCCATGCAGCGGTTTCGACTGGACAGGACTCACTGTCATGGTCACAACTGAGGGCAGTAGCATACATTGCAGAATCTGGCTGGACCTCATCTCAGGCTTAACTTTCTCTGTAGGCATACAGTTTACAACCTCCCAGTTGTCCCCCCTGTCAGTCCTGATCAAGGCTCTGACCTCCTTCTTGTCAGTCAAGTCATATGCCTTTCCGACCCTAAAGCCGCCCTTAAAGTCATCAACTTGAAACTTGAACCGTTCCGTTTTACCACCGGCGGTAACCACTCCCGAATCATCAACAGAAACCGGCAAGTCCTTGCCCGAGGAGACTGCAGTGATGGTGATATCGTCGGTGCTGATCATGATAGTTCCTTTGCCGTTGGCTATGTCGATTCGGAAGAGGGTGCAGTCAGCCTGAGTCCGCCAGAGACAAAAGAGGAGTTTCCGACGAGCTCGGGCAGTACCGGGACATGATCTCTGTTCGCTCCTCTCTACTGCAGGAGTTCGTTAGCGTTGGATGCCAGAAGTGCCAAGAGGTTCTGCGACGGTGTTGTGGCGTCCAGCGAGCCTATTGCATCGATTGCTGATAGTAACAACTACTGTATTGACCGTTTCGGTACGGGGAATCGTAAAGCTGCCGTAATCCTCTACGACTCGTGATCACTGCTGAGTGGTACTGATGAGTCTACGGATGCATCCTTACATATTCTGCCCCACCTTGAAGTTTCGCGAGGCAAGTAGTATACAACTATGTCAGATGCAACTTGACGACGTATTTTCCGAGCACCGTCAAGTCCACGCCTTGAAGCCACCTCGCTCGAATATGAAGTTGGTGTATAGGCTCGGCGTCGTCCAACCGCTCCTGCAGGTAATCGCGAAGGCAATCGAAAGGGTCGGACATACCAGGAGGTGGATCCCAGCGACGTCCCCACGATGGCTTGCTAAGCATCAAGCACATCAAGCGAGGAAGCATAACAGGACGGTACGCGTTCTGGTACCGCCTTGTCGTACTAAGCAAAGGAAGCACGTATGCAACAACGGTTGGATCGTCCGTGAGATCCAACGCTTCAACCTCTGTCATAGAATCAAGAAGACAGCAGAGATCACCTAGGGCAGAAAGATGGGGGATCTTATGTATTCTGAGAGCACGGACCGTTCTGAGCAGTAGTAGCGCACGCCCCTGTGTAATATCATACGGTGGGTGCATGTTGATGCGCACTCTAGATCCGAGGAAGGTGTTCAACGGCGGGTAACCACCCTCACCGATGTAATTCCAGGCTATGAATGAGAGAGGACAGTCACTCTCCAGTTCAACGGATAGTAGTGGTACAGTCCCGTCGCCCGTAAGGTATCGCTCCACGATCGTCATGGCAGCCTCGACCTGGTACAACTGTGCAGGCTTCGTAGGGGCCACTTCGATATCCAGGCGTACTGGGCGGCGGATCCTCAGGCAAGACATTAGGTTGACACAAGCCATCAGGTCATTGGTCTGGACAGCCAGTTCTTCCAGGAAGTCGAGCGGTACGGCTGTGATCTCGTCCTCTGAGCCCTCCAGCGTTGTTTCTACGTCGCAGAAGATGAGTCGTTCGAGTAAGCCTACGTCGGCTAAGGCGGTGGCAAGTCTATTGATGTCGATCCGCATCGTCGATATTTCGAGTGACTGGAGTCTCGCAAATACAGAGGCGCTGAGACAGATAAGATCCTTCCGTATGGTGAGGTGATATAGATAAGGAGCGTGCTTTCGAAAGAGAGTATCCGCGTCGGCAAGCCCCTTGACGATCTTGGGTTCAGCCAGTTCAAGGGATTCCAGTATCGGAACAGGGGGCAGGGAAAGGCCACATAGCGGAAGTAGTCTTCGCAGTGGGATATCGAGTTTGAGGGAGACGGCTTGGTCAAGATGCGCCAACTTCACTTTAATAGCGGCATTTAACAGCCAAGGTTGTATGGAATCCGGCTGGTCCAGAGTGAGATGCAGGCCACGACCGCGACTACGCTCGATTATGAGCTCCACTAATTCAGGGTGGGAAGTAGATGGCTTCGTCCAGAGCCTTCTTTTGCCAATAGCGACTGCACGCCAGTGATGGCAAACATGAGTAAAGGGAATGAGGACGTCGCTGTAGTCGTCTCCTTGCACGAGCTGGAATATCTCGGCCAGAGTTTCCTTGGTCAGTCTGTTAGGGCCACATTGCGAATTTCGCTCGACGAGGGTTCCTGCCTGGAGTCGTAAAAACTCCTTCTCCTTCTTGCGTTTCCATATAGCGACTTGATTGTCCAAAGGTTCCTCATCCGAATCGGTGTCCATAAAAGTAGACGCGTAGAGCAAAGGGTCTAAGGACGTGGGTCTTCACGAGATGCGGTGGTTTAATATTGGGGGTGTGAAGTAGCGGACACCAGTGTCGAAATCAAGGAAAAGTGAGAAGCAGAAAACGCGGAGCTGCATATTATGCCTCTCACCGTTGGGTATAGCTGAGCACTGGCGCAGATGCAAGGAAGCGGGCGTGTCGACGTGGCCCTTGGTAAAGTTGTGGTTGGAGAATGTGGCTTGTTGACTTGTTTGTCGCCGCGTGCTTTTCAGCCACGCTCACGTGAAGTGGGTCCACAGCGTGGCGCACAGGATAAATCCATCCTAATTATTGTACCCGGATTTCAGGACCAATGTCCGTTACGACGGAATTGCAGACGTCGCTCAGCGTTCATCGGAGAATACTACCTATCACTGTCTTGTATCAATTACAGCAGCGCGGACGACAAATTTGACAGATTTCGTTAGCCAAGCTGTGTGGCGGCTCTGTCATTCCCCAAGGCAGTGGACGATAAGGCGGTAGGGCCGTGCGAGCACGGCAGAGCCCGCTACCGTAGATATAGATGATATTTGGTAGGAAGCTGAACACTTTACATCCTGAGCAGCATCATATATATCTATTTTGCGAAAGCAGCTGTGTTCCAGCAATTATTTCTGACTGAGCATTCAACTCAATGGCCTGGGGTCCTGAGAGATGTCCACTCATCCCTCCCTCAGGTTTCGAGAATACAAGTTACATATGCAAAACAACTGACATTCAGAGTATTCTGATTTCACCTTGAGACTGCAAGGTCCAAGGCCCCAAGCAAGGTCAGTTCTGTCTCTGAGTCCCTTGACAATCATCCACCACCTTGGCTATAAAGGGGAAGAGAAAGGACACGTGGCACGACTATCGGGGTCCTTTAAGGACCCCACCTTTGATTGGTCCAAAGCCCTGTCCCGCTCTTGCCGTTCACCATATACGGTTAAGCGCCAAATAATGTCAAATAAATCGCGTAGATCTTGAAACGATCGCAGGAAACCTGCGAACGGCCGGGGGGTCCAAGACCCACTACCTACGGTAGCGGGAATAGACGCCACGCCAATCCTCAACATGGGACGAGTACCGTGAACTGTAAGAAATAGTGCACGCGCAATGAAATCCCTCCGTGGGATGGTTCCCTCTTGTACAAGAGTCGATATTCCCTGTAGGCATTACGGGAGGTCTGCTGACAACATTACCCAGGCAGGCACCTTGTGTCGGGCGGTCTGTTTGAACTCTGCACGTCAGCGTATCCAGCAACGTCCGTCAGATCCCGAAGCTTGTCGGCGGAGACAGAACCGGCGCAGCGGACGGCAAACCAGATATGCGGACAGAGACAGCGCATTCCAGCGGGGTTAATTAGGTGGGTGAGATGGTGAAAGATAGACGGCTTGAGTACAACAGTATCGCATCCGGATAAGCGGCGCTGGTAATGATGCCAGTATCAGTCGCATCGGTTTCGACAAACCTTGGGAGTCCAGGCCGAGCGACGAGACAGCCAATACAATGCCCTCCTTCAGCGGTAGAAAGATAGCTGTATCCTCTTGCAACTATATCTTGCGATAGAGTTTGCTCCATTCATTCAGGGCGGGAGAGACCCCTTCATCTCGGTAGATCCAGCCATTAGCAAGAGGCTTAGTAGAAACGGATTGAATAATGATGGAAGCGTGGTGTACAGCCAGCATCGTATGTCGAGAGGCCATAACCATAGCAGTTGGTAGATCAAGCGCTATGATCTCTGCGCCACGGTTGCATAGCATTCAGCTTGACCCGAACAAACCGAGAAGGACGGGCGGCCCATGATGTTTTAGTAGAGATACTTAGCATCAGGCCCGTGCAGATCCATATGTTTCGAGAGGGCTTCACGGAGAGAGTAAGGACCGAAACGCTAAACAGCGTGTGGGTTCATGGAAGAAAGACAAATCAGGAAGAGGTCAATTGCGACATGTGCCCGAAACGGTCTACGCGATGTTAGGATGGTGGGATGATGAGATAAGGCCTGTGCCTATTGGAGTGATTGATAGCTGATCGCGACTTCGGTGGCGGTGATGCAAGCAGCGTTCTGAGACCTCCCATCCATCGCTACATAAACCGGCCTTAACCCCTTGCAAGCAATCACACCTCCTGCCCTTTTCTCTCTCTTCGACGTCGGACACGATGAGCTCTGCTGCTGCAATCCCGAAGTCCCCCCCGTCGCCCGGTGTCGGCGCGCGTCGCAAAGGGCCGAAGACGCTCCCCAAACTCCCCCTCTCTGCATTCTCGCCGCCAAACTCTGGCACGTCGGAGAAGTTCCCCTTGCCGCCGAGTCCGAGTGCGGTGCACCCTGAGACTATCGTGGATGCTGAGATCGTTGACGTGAGCGCATGGAAGAAAGATAGCGGTGAGGAGCTGGGTGGTAAGATAAGCGGACTCGTGCTATCCCTGAAGGATAAGGGGAGTGAAGAGGCGGAGAAGATTGTTGACCAGTACGAATATTTTCCATCTAATATGCTGCCCTGAGCGAATATATTCGGATAGACTGGAGACTACTGTGGAAGGCATCCCGGTCATCGCCGCCCTAGTTCCGTTCACCCTCGAAGATGGCGTCCCAGCGAGCGCACCATCCTACCTCACAAAACCGAGCAAGGTCCCCGTCGCACTGTCCACATCCTTCTCCACCCCCACCGCGCACTGCGTGTCCGCGCTATCCTGGGCGCTCAGCCAAGATCGCGTCGTCGACATCAGCGTCCAGACGGACCTGCAGAACGGCGAGGCCGGCTGGGAGACTCTCGAGGACTTCATGACGAAGTCAACGGCAGAGCTCGTCGGCAAGGGCACTATTGTATTGTGTAAGTGTGTTGTCTTTCCGTGGCGTCACTCCGTCTGACGCTGGGTACTAGCCAATATCCTCCCCCCGCCACTTGACCTCTCGTTACCGCTTGTGAAGCTCCTCACACACTACACATATCGTGCATTCCAGTCGCACACTGCCGCGATCTCGCTGTTTCCGAACGTATACGTGAAGTACCTCCCGCCAGCTTGGGAAACCGATGCAAAGTCTCTTGACGATGCGCAGCTGAAGGAGTGGAAGCGCCGTATTAAGATGTATCGTGAGTAGCATCGACACATATCCTGCGTTACTTAGCCATTGATGGTTATTCCGCTGCGTTCTCTTCTAGTCGGCCACGCCATCGAGGCCTTCGGCCAAGAACGTATAATATTCGGCTCCTCCCCAGCGCACCCGTCTCTGCCGTCCGGGACGTGGTACGAGCTGGCTAGGGAGTCCCTGGCTGAGCTGGGTATTGAGCAGGAAGGCATCGACGCAGTGTTCGGCGCCAATGCCAAGAAAGTGTATGGTGGATCTTCGTGATCTCGTGGAGTTGTCTGCGAGGTTGAAAATAGTATGAAGTTAGTGTACTGTATTCTGTTCGGTGTCTGGGTGCGTTTTCTCTGCTGATTGGTTTGGTAGTGTAACCAAGGCATGGTAACATATATCGTAAAGCTCGATATATGGGTAGAGATGCGAAGTATTCGAGTGCCTGAACTGACTGAGATATTTTGACAGTGATTTATGGTACGTCTGTCAACGTCAGTGGCTGCCAGTAAGGATCGCAGGGCGCCTAGATACCGGCGACTCGCAAGTCACCGAGGCTGCGATTGAGCCGCACTGGTCCCACAGTGAAAGATACAGTGCTGTAGCCCGAGTATAAAGCTTTGGCCTATTCTACCCCTAGATGATGATTGTCTGGGGACGGCTGGTCTGTAACTTGTTCTGTGCATCGTTGACACCTACGTGGGCTCGGGTCCCCGACTCCCACGGTAGTTGGGAGGAGGGTTCTGTCGGGAAGAAATGGTCGCTCCACCATACAACTCGCTCTCGCCGTGAGAACCTCATGTAAGCAACGTCCCGACCGGACCGACGCCACTTTCGTTTCGACTTGAAGACAACTGCCCACACACACCTGACGTGAAAGGTCAAAGTGATGCAGTGCATTCAATAAAAGGATGCATTGACACAAGCGAGGCTGACAAATGTGACTAGTATCTCTGAGCGGGAACTGGGAGGAAGCCCCTTTAAATACTGATGTAGATATAAGACAGGACTTTATCGATACTGTGTATGTGTCCGTACGCGTCAAGACTGGCATTCCGCAACTTGACCAGACAGTAGTACTGGAATACTTGATGGTTTCTGACTGGAGTCGGGGATTGGTGCTTGCGCCGCTACGATTAGGGGTTCACTGCACCTCCGATTCGCAGTAGGGTTGTTCTTCGTGCACATGGGGAGACATTCCCCCTCCACAATAGTGACACATCACAGCAGTGATGATAACTGGGACAGGCTCGCTACAACTGAGATGCATTCGCAACATCTGCATCACCAGGCCTTGGAGTAGAAATTTGGATCAATGTCGTAGAATGTAGTACAGCGGAAAGGTGGACCAGCATATGCTTAACGCCTTGAAAAACATCTACGAGATACGGGATCGAACGCGATATGAGAGCAAGAAGAGGATGCCAGTAGCCCATTCCACGGTGCCTCAATACCTATTGAGTCAAACCTGGTGCGGCGGGCGTGCCTGCGAGTTGCGACATAAGGAGGAAAGAGAAGCACGGATGTTATGTATGGGAAGAACATACCTCATTGTGGGCGTCCATCACAGATGCATCATTGCCGGCGTAAGAGCGTTGCGCCCACATGTCGCGCTCAAGATGGCTACCTCCCTATATACCAATGGTGCCAGGTCTGATGCATCCTCAGTAAATTAAAGTATAAACCCAATATTAAAAAAAGACAGGTGTTGGGTGACCACCAGTACACATCATAAAGGCATAAGACCCACCTCCTCGATTCCTCGATGCTTCTCTAATTTAACCCACCATTTGTGGGCGTTTGTGGGCGACAGAGTTCGGAGGCTTTGGATGAGAAGAACGTCACGTGGGAGAAACGCGTTACGCGTGACGACGCGGTGTTGTCCGAATGTTCTGCAGCTATACTCTCAGCACGCTGTTACTCACTTATGCAGCAGGCAAGGACCCACAGACCTATCTTCTGACCAAAACACATCTACTGCTTTGACATATTATGTTACCGGTTTTTTCTGTCAGGATCGCAACATTCCGAGACCTCTTTGCCGCCACAAACAGCCACGCTTCATCACGAATACCTCTTGATCTGTACTTGTCCTCTGCTCGGACTGTGTGCGTACGTGTATCCCATACCCGCCTGAGGTTGCGCAAGTGGGTGCTATATGGCCAGGATTGGTGAAATGGACAGTGACGATGACGGAGAAATCGGGAGGGGAAGGCAGAGCCGCGGTGCGGAATCAACCTCGTGAGTATGTCTGAACATGCATAACAAAGTTCTGTCCATGATATACCCAATGGCTGGTTTCAGAAGCAGCCGAGAGTCTTCTCCTGTGAGTACTGACCCTACCTATCCGGCACTTCCCTATGACTTATAGCCACACCGCATGAAATCCCACATGCATACCTCTCGTTCATCGTTTACTATGGGAAAGAGCAACACAAAGCGCCGGAAGCGCCCGTTAACGCCGGCCTCGGACGATGACAGCGTCGTTATACCAGAGGATCCCACCGCGTCGCCCCCTCCCAGTCAGGTGCAGCCGCTCATACGCCAGGCCGTCGGTTTTGGCTCGGCGCTCGGTCAGAGCTCTGCTGACATTCCCATGTACCAAGCTACTGCCCCCGAGCAGCCTCTACCTGCAGACCGATACCTACCTGGACAGGCCATCGGGCTATCAACCCCTTCCAATGCTCCTGTTGATAACAGACGTGAAGACCGAGTGCGCGAACATGATGCTGCAGGAGACCAACAATTCCGATTTTCCGCCTATCAACCGCCGGCAACTGCGACAGGCACTGTCCCCTCGACTTCTTCCAAGGGCAAAGGCAAGGCGAAAGCTTCGACCGGGCGGAAGAAGAAACGGTTGGATGAGCAATATGCTGGTCAGGTGGATAAGTTTCGAGTCAGCTATAATATGGGATACACTCTCCCATCCCAGGCGCAGCGAAACTATGCAGGCACCACCTCTCCTCACCCCACGACTACGACCATGGACACCCGTTCCGCTCGCGGGTCCCCTGCGCCCACTATCATCAAAGATTATTCCTTGTACTTCGATGCTCCCCCAGGTACTCATACGCTACAGGTATCGGGTCCCTCGACGTCAGGACAGCGTTCGCTCACATCATCTTCCTCGAAATCATCCACCCCAGCACCCTCATCGAGCAAAGGAAAAGGGAAGGCAAAGGCTGAGACGAAGGCTGCATCCAAGGCTTCACATGGCGAGTCGTCTAATTCGAGATCTGGCAAGCCATCCGCAGGGCAGACCTCCACCGATTCCGCTACTCATGTCTCAAACTCTGACGCCTCAAATTTTGAGCACTCCAACAACTTTGGGTATGGCAATGACCAACAGCGAGCTTCCAGTCTCAATTTACACGTTGCGTCTCCCATCAGTCACCCGTCCCATACCAGCCCAAGAGCATCATCGCCTATCCAGCAAAACACCGGTTATGGGCGTAGACAGATGTCACCTTCGGCTAGTGGTACAGGGTCGGCCTCTTTGAGAGCATCCACATCTTCTAGTGAGTACAGCTCTCTCGAATACGTCTACTACTCTGACCAAGGACCTCGTCCTGATCATGGCAGAAGAACCCATGGGATCACATCGCAAGTCTCCGAAACAGCAGCAGCAGCAACCGTCTGCATCATATCCGGGCGCGATGCGAATGGTGACACTCCTCATCGAGGATCTCCGCAGCGGCCATCGGGACCCGCAGATCGCGGAAGTGCAGGTTCATCTGCGACCACATGACGATCCCGAGCACGGTTTCTGGGCCAACGCCAGGGAGATCTCGGAGCAGCTGCAAGCTGGGCCATCCAGGATCGACGGTGCGTGCCCATGACAAGCCGGGTCCGGCGCAGTCTGACTGTCTACAGGGCCGGCGAGGGTGTTCTCTCTTCGCGGGAAATATCGGCAGTTCTTCCTGCGGGTGTCCCCTGATAACCAAGATCTTATGGCTTCTGCGAACCTGGCTGTAGAAAAGGATAGATCCTTGGAGGTCTTCGTAGAAGACGTGAGTCTACAGAGCACTATTTGTTTTGCGAATGATTGGGATTAAGTCGGTCGTGTAGCTTCCGCGAAACGACGGCCACGTGCTGCCTCCCCCTGTCGTGGGCCGTGATCCAGACACGGACGAAGAAATGCAGTCCATGAGTACTACACGGTCCACCGGACAGCCTTCCCCCGCTATACCACCATACATTCCTCCATCCAGCCTCCCTCCCAAACGCAGGCGTGGGATGTCCAACAGCTCATATGCTTCCACCGTCCAGCAACAATCACCGTACACATATACACCAACGATGTCCGTCATGTCCCCTCAATATAGTGGACGTTCGCCATCTCCTACGTCCTATCGGTCACCCCCAGCGGGCTCTCCTAGTAAGAAATCAAATGCGTCGAGTTATGTTCAGTGGGACTGGTCCAGCTCCGCGTATGGCCAGCATCCACCACCAACTCATCAGCAGCCTGCCTCCAATGGACCGGATGCGGCGAGCGGATCGTCGTCTCATCAGCCGCCGACTCGCAATGAGATTAACGACGCCATCGTCGCGTGGGTGAAACCCCAGATCGAGGAGCATTCAGAATGGATGGCGTACATGAAGTCCAAAGCATTCCCTCTCACTGCCTCTGTGGCTATTTCTCAGTACCGTTTCGTACAAGGAAGGGTAGAGTTCTTCCATGGTTCTACGACACCACCAGATCTGCCGGTTGCTCCAAAACAGAGGATTGGCAAGGTTGGTTCAGGTTTCAGTGCTGTATTTCTTGTCCCCGCGTTGAATTGCACGTTGCCTTCCAGCCTCACGTTCTCAAGGCCATGAACTTAACCACCCAATGGGGCGCTGAATGTTCCGAGACCCTGAGATTAGTGGACATGTACGGGCCTAAAGGATCAAGATACCCGGATTCTAGAGTAGTGGATATCCTGCAGGAAGATCCGAAGAAAGGTCCACTCCCTCCGGGCAGTGCTCCAAAAAGGCTGTTGAACCTCTTGCGGGAAATCCACAACGACTGGATCACTGATCATCCGGAGGATGCTGACTGACCTTCGCTGTTGGGCGAGTTGCCTGGTCTGGCATTTACGCCTCACCAGCCCTTCGGAGGGGCTCGGTCTGAGGCACCTTATGTCTCTCTGCACCATTGATGAAGACGGGCTCCCGAGCTCCCGACGGCTGTAAGACGAAATTTGGCGTCTATCGAATTCGCGATCAATGTCGGAATATTGCTGACATACCCGCGATCGGCACGCCTTTGCGGGCGCCGTGTGCGGCCACAGTGAAGTCTCCCTGATCACCGGGGAGAACTTAGGCATGCCTACGAGACTGACAATCGATGAATGCTTGGACAGCGCTTGTAGGTCTCGTGCTGCAATCTGCGTCGGTGGCTTCTCGTCATGCCCGTTTGGTGGTTTTCTTCAGGATCAGGCACCAAGCAACTCAAATCTGCTGCAATCCTTGTTCTAAGTTTCGGTCCACCTAGGATATCTGCTGCAGTCGACCTTAGTGGGTACCATGGTAGACACGTTGTGGCCAAGGGCTCTGCAGCCTTCTCCCCTGGCACTAAGGGGATCTGAATGAGATAATTCAAGGAGGTGTGTATCTGAAAGAGCGATATGTATATGACAGGTATTTAAACGAGTAGTATTTAATTCCGTCCGAGGTTCAGACATTCGCGCATGTGGGGGAGGACGATCAGAACAGTTGCCCGTTTAGGGCAACCCATGCTTGTCTAGACTCCAGATCCAATCCTTCCGTGGTATTCTCTGCTGCACTAGCATTCCAAGATACGAAAGGCAACTGATTCACCTGGCAGACGGTACGATCGTTGTCCGGCGCCTTGCCATATAGCATGTACGACTGGACAATTGGCAAAGTGCAGAAGGACATCTGGCTCATGGCCGTATGTCCGAAGCCGCCAGGCTGCTCCAGCAACCTAGCATTATTACCGAGACGCTGAGCTGCCCGTTCGGCGTTGGTGGAAGGAGTCACGGGGTCGTTCCCTTGACTGCCACATATGAGTATGGTGACAGCGACCCCATAGTGTAGAGGGGGAGCTCACGTAAAGATGAGGATGGGCGTCTTCAATATGCCATCGGGTAAACCAATAGAACCGTTGTAACGACTCTGACTGTAATAAATGCTTGGCCAGTACTGACAGAGATGGGCAGTGTATCCCAGCTCTCCAATCTGGGGCGAGTTCTGCTGTAAAGCCTGAATTATCTTGTCCGATTCTTGCTGCACTGAAGGAGATGGGTCCAGCTGACGCGCGTCATTGCACTGTCCAAGAAAGCGGGTAATTAGTGCCGACCACCAAGACCTCCAGGCCCTGCTTACAGCAATCACAGCATTGGCGTACGCAGAGAGGTCTGGCTTGGTCTTGTCGTTAGCGTCAATGGGTGGAAGGATAGCTTGGACCAAAGGAGTATAATTCCCTGTGAACACCTGATCCAGAGTGGATGCGAGGTCCGGCCAGTCGATAATGCTGTACATGCCGTTCTGAAGTACACCTCGCAGGAGGCTGGCGTCTGCCACTGCGGGATAGCCGACATCAGCCACGGACACAGGTGAGGCATATAGAGAGTCCAGAGTGGCATTAATCTTCGCTATGATGCCACTTGACGTCAGTTTAGACAGTGGGCATGCAGCTCCAGCCGCAGCACAACTATCCGCAAATCCCTGCAGGACATCGCCGATTTCGGTCGTTGCTGAGGTGCTACGTGAGCCGTGTGTCGCAGCAGAGTATTACAGACTTGCTCACTTGACGGGGTTTCAGAGAGAGGATCATTTGCCCAGAGCTGGGAATCCACGACGCCATCGATGATGATGCGACCCAATCGCTCAGGAGGGAGTATTTGTACCATGTACTGTCCGATGATAGTGCCGTAAGACCATCCCCAGTCTATATATGCTAGATGACGCCACGGAAGATTTCAAGGAAGGGCCGAGTACTGACAGTTTATGAGGGCGTTCTCTCCATCAAAGGCCTTCACCATAGTATCAATATCATGTACGACAGCCTCGGTTCCTGCTTCTGTGAGTACTGCGCCTTCACCAACACAGCTATACAACGTACCCATAAACTTGAGGACGTCTCCGGTTCTCTGGTAGCACTGTGCAGACAAGGAAGAGATATTGGATGATACTAGTCCTAATTGCCTTGTCAGGTCTTCTCCTACATAGGCGCTAATATTGGATGGCAAGTTGAGACCGAAGTTCCGCGTGGCTCGGGAGAACATTTCTTGGTCGTAAAGGCTATCGAAGCAAGAGATGTAAGGCTCAGATTGCTTCACACCGCGCGGATCGAATCCGATTATATCATACTGTCCTTCGATGTACCTGGTGAGCAACCAAGTACAGGTAAGCCGGGCGAGAAAGCAATATACCCTTTAGAACAGCCGACAGACTCTGCCCCGCCTCAAAGCTGAGACCTGAGCCGGAGCCGCCTGAGGGAAGGGTTAGCGAACATGGAGTAGAGAACAAGCCTGGATATTAGACTACCAGGTCCTCCAGGATTGAGGAAGATGCTACCAAGTCTACAACATGTCATTCATGGCGACAATAGTGCAATTGGCGAAGGGCAACTCGCCTAGTTGCATTGGTCGCGGGTAATCGAGAAACGAATATCTTCATGGTCCTCGGGTCGCTTACATTATTATAATCCCAGGGGACGGATACATTAGCACAAAGGAAGCCTTCTGGGCCGGTATTACAGGGACCCCACTGCACGTCGCCGCTGTTTGAACTCGTGAGCGTCAAGTCCTCCGTTGCAACACGCGCATAAGCGTACGACAGTCTTGGATCCGATGCACTTCCAGCGACTGTAACCGACAAGAAAGCGAGAGCGTAAACCAACCTGAGGAGGTTGGGAAATAATGACATTCTTCCACATGTGAGCTGCCACACGTAGTATCCGTTAAATATCTGGGGAGAATAAAGTTTGTCGCGATGATATCGGACAGAAGCAACCTGACTGTCGATACTACAGGGCCTGCCAATTGGATGTCGTGACACTAGGATGCGATCGAGGAGTAGTGAGATATTCAATCAATGTGCCCTGCGAAATCGAAGCTGTACATTACATTGCGTACGTACATCTTGGCTGACTGCAGTATATGCCAGGTGACTCGAAGTCGCCTCGATTTCCTCTTGTTTTTCCGGCGCACTCCAAGAAAAATCCCAAGCTTAATCAGTAAGAGCTCAAACGCAAGACTTGGAAGTGTCCACTCATCGTCTCTCTCGTCTCCGCGAGGGCGACAGGTAATCTTGAAATCTCTGAGACAACTCTTCTCAGTGCTGTATCTAGGGTAATGATTGGCGTGCAGCCGCCATGGGGACATAGCAACACGGTCTTCAAAGCCTGCCCGACCTTGACGCCCACCACTGCCCATCAGCGCTCGCCAGCTTCGATCCAGCAGTGGACGTGGATCCATGGAGGGGATTCTGTTACAATGATAACATGGATTGACCCAGAATATGCTCAGTGCACGCGCACTTCATTGAGCACGCCAGGGAATGTTGAGAGCTCGAGGATCCAAGAGGGGGCAAAGATCCGGATCTCTGACACGGACACCATCAGTAGGCCCCTCTTCAGTGTCTGGGGTCCCAAATCGCGTTAAAAACGGTCATTCTGCGTCTTAGACGTTTCCCTCATTCGATATCATATATAATGCTGCAGGAGGAGTCCTCTCATGTAAAATATGCCATAGCACCAAAAAAACCGCCAGAAAATACCGAGAATTAGTGAATAGAAATCTCACCGACCATCCATCGGGTCACGTGACAGAAGCGTCCGCGCGATATTGGACTCCGCGCGTACTCTTTCACATATCCGCGTACTTTACCCTCTCAGCGAAACCGGTCGGCGATACTGGCGATTATCTAGGCCGCTGCTACATGAGCTTTGCAAGCGAGACCTTCAGCAGCAGTCCAATGATTCTATTACATGCAGTATAATGGTATGACGGTTCATTTGCACTTTTATTGCCATGCACGTATATAGAGCTCCATATATATATCACTGCATTTTTGCACACATAATGCCAGAACACAGCATACCTATGAGACGTGCCATATATATATATTTTGAAGCCAGAGTAATCCATGTATAAAAACAAGTTCCACTACATATTCACAACAAGTAGCCAAGCATGGCCATGGTCGTGGCCATGGTCATGTTCGTACCGAAGGTAGTACAATCACCGAAGTCTAGTGAACGCACCAGCCCACCGGCATTTGCAAGCAGCCTACACTCCCATACAACACGAATACTTGCTTCAGGCATTGGTACTTTACATAAAAGATACCATAGGAAACAATGCGGTCACGCCCATGGGCTTCGCTTGGGCTTGCCCGGCGATTGGAAACCCGTACCATCTGCTTCCAGACCTCGAGCAGATCCAAAGGTTGTACCACTCCCTCCACTCCCAGACGCATTGTCAACAAACCCTCCCGCAATGCCAGAAGGTCCGGCTTGCATACCAAACGAGAAATCTCCCCAACCGTTGTCAAACAGACCTGGAGCAGGCATCAGTGGGTCGGCCACAGAAGTCTTCACTGTTGAGAGAAATATTAGGCTGGCATTTCCTCATCGGCTAACTTCCACAGCTCACCTTGCGGAGACCCAAGTACGTCCTTTGCCTTCTTGGCTGGCCCCTTGACCCACTCAATGTCAGAGTCACTATCATCCAGCGTTAGCCGTTTATAGCCAGCAGGTTTCACCCTCTCAGTCGTAGCCAGTTCCTTCCCCTTGCCATACCGCTGTACTGACTGATGACCAGGACCTGCCACCTCGCCGTTTCCATGATCCTCCCCTCCGTCATCTCCCTCATCAGAAGAGCCTGAAGGCTCACTGGGCGTGAGTACAGAGAGTTTGCCTCCTCGTCCAGAGATGACCCTGCTCTTGCCCTTGTAGGCTGGCCTAGGCTGGGGTCGGGGGGGAGGTGTGGGATCAAGACCGGTCTGTCCATCATCCGAGACACCAAGTAGCTCTTCATCTGTAGTGGGATCGCCTAGGTCTTCAGTGGGTGACATTGGCTCAGTATGGCCCTGGCGGGCTTGCTCTGTGGCCAGTTCCCAGTTCTCGTATACCTGTTTGGGGAGGGGTTTCTTGGTGGCTAAAAAATGTTGAGCAGTAGCAGCTAAGGATGCGTACAGCTACGCACTGAAGTACAATTTCATATCCTCCGGACTCCTCCCAACACCCCTGACTTTATGCAAATCGGTGCCAGTCACCTCCGACTTACAAACGGCAATCAGGCGCTGCCTGTTCCTGGTCAAAAGCGCCCAGTGGTAGCAGCCTTCCTCAGGGGAACCATAGCGGGCATCCATGTAAGCAAAGACCTCAGGGAAAAGATCGTGCAGCCAGTTGTCGATTGCTTGCATGCTCCACTCCTTGTAGAACTGGAATACGCCCTCAGTGAACAACCTAGATTCCCTATAACCTTTCTCGCCATGCTTGCCGCCCTCAATGTCATTGGGAGTAGGGGTCCGATCACGTTTAAGCTTCCCATTGGACTGTTGTAGAGTAGCTTGGTGAATATTTTAAGAGCGAAGGTACAAAAGGTAGATGCCTACCTTCAACCCGTACGGAACCATGACAACACCACCGACAGTGACACCCTTCATGGCTGAGGTCTTCTTAGTCTTGAACTCCGGCTTGGACTTGGACTTGGAGATGGAAGGCTAATTTAGAACCAGCACTCAGAGGTTATTCGTCTGGGAGAGGCGCGGATACATCACCTTGAAGCGTGTTTTGCCTCCCCGTCCCTTCACCAATGCTCGTCCGTCATCCTCATCATCCTGGACAGCCCTTAGCCCTGCGACAGCCTCCTTCCTTGCATTCTCTTCACTGGTCTTCTCCGGCATCTGGAGTCGCTTGAAGCCATTGGAATACGTGTCGACAATAGAGTACATTAAGGAGTCACGACCAGACTTAGCAGGAGCTCTTGCACTTGATCCATCCTCTGCAGCGTGGAGGCTGGCATTGTGGCCGCATTCGCATACCTTCTTCTTTTTCTTCTTCTTTCGCTTCTTCTTGTCGTTCCCGGTGCTGTGGTCGGACCAGCCCACGTCAGTGTCTGAAGAAGAAGATTCCTCCAGAACAAAACGCTGGCAACGACATGGCTGGCTATCATTGCCTAAGCCATTGCAGTAGGGCATCCTAGAGCACCAGTGAAGACAGTACGGCGGAGGGAGCCAGAGCGATTTGGGAGAAGCTTCCTGAGATTTGAGGAGAGAGCAGGGGGCGGATGCCGCCACAGGCAGTGGCTTAGCCAGATCAGATCTTGAAGGCAGAAGATTTAGGACCTGTCATCCATATTGCTAGCCGTGTGCTCATCGGCAGCCATCCTCGGCTTTCTCATTCTGCTGTACGGCTCAGAGGAATAGTAGGCATGGGCACGAAGCTCTAGTATTTCCATAGGTTTCAATCTTGACCAACATCGGCGGGCCATTCCCTCATTCCGACACCCCTTCCCATTCATTCATGCATAGATACCGTCCACCAGGTTGAACTCCAAGCAGCCTCCGCCATCTCTGCCGTGGCACCGTCTCAGGCCGGACACGAGAGCATCGGAATGGCGGGGAGCGACCGGCAACTGCGCATCTCAACTTTACCCGCCGCGCATTCCCGAGGGAACATGGTCAGCGTCTTCGGCGGTCATCCGCATTGCCCACACCTGGAGGAGGAACGTACGCAGGTGCAGCACCACGACTGTCGCGCGGTGCCCCATCTCGCACATTGTATCGCGTGGGGCTCCATTGTGTTGTCTGCATGATCATGCGATCTAAAGTGAATACGGAGAAAGGGAAAACCCTGTGGAAAACACTGACCAGTAGTGGGAGTATAGCCTGGCTGTGTGATATGCATAACGTCATTGAGGAAGCTAGGAAGTGAATGTAGAAATGAGAAACAGAAGTAATCTGATGAGGAGGGAGAGCGGAGACGTACAAATGTAGTCCGCCAACGTGTCCTGAGCGTACATTACGCCCGAGCACTCGAGTTTGTGTTGCGCACACACGAAGAAGTATGCGCGCACGGTGGCGAAGGGGCCGCGTTCGCGGGAGAGGTGGGCGCGCGCGTCGAGGTAGAACACGGGTCCGCTCCACCTGCAGTCGCACGTCCTCGCGTGTTCGCATTGCGCACACGCTGCGCGCGCGGTGAGGAAGGGGCCGCGTTCGCGGGAGAGGTGGGCGCGCGCGACGAGGTAGAACACGGGGCCGCGGGACCAAGACGACGGTGCCCATACGTGTTGCTGAGTAGCTCAGCATATCTAGAAGTAACCATGAGATGTCAGATGTCAATCTGTTAACTGTGTAATGCAAGACGCACCGAGCCTCCCCACCCATAGCCCAAGCCATCCTGAGCCAAAGCTAGCGTGAGGCCGCCAACGTTGACGCCGCGTCGTTAATGTTGGTAAACGCGGCAGATGCAGACTTCTGATCATGCTGCTACCGCGCCGCGATGACACGTACGTGTCGGCGCGCATGCTGCCTATCTGGAGAGTGAATGCAAATGGCGGCGAGTTAGGTTGCGAGTCATAGCCGTATGTCGATACGCTGCTTGAGCTTGCACAAATCCGCTAAGTCCGCAAACCGCTCAAGCGTCACACGTTCGCGTTCGCGTCCGTGGCGCTTGTCGCGTCTCGATACCGGCTTACTGTCCCGCCAGCGTGTTCCCCGTAGCTGCAGACGCCAGCGCACGGGCCTCCTGTTGCTTACTTATAATATCTGGTGGCTCTCTGTCAATCTCTCCACAGCCCACATCTTCATTGTCGGACACCCGTAAGGTCCTCTGGGATTCCCTGTACCCTCGACGCGTATCTTGGCTGCACTCGATTCGGGTCCCGTATTCGCGCCTTCGAGCACCCTCGTGCGTCGGAAGGATGCATCGTGAGTGTACATTCTTCTTGCACTTACGAGGATTCCCCGGCGATTCCACGTCTCTGTTGCCCCCAACGTGCATGCGTAGCCTGGGTAATATTGCGGACCCTCGTGTGTTGGCAGGCCGTGCGTGTTGCGGTCGGGGTTGCTTGGAGCGTGGTTTGCGGCCCATGGTGCCTCATTGGTGCTGATGTGACCATCCTGTGCTTATAATCCGATGTTACAGCCATTGCCTACGCGTGTCGGGTTTTCCGAGAGGTGAGCCGTTGAGTGTTGGCCAACCAAGATCTTCATTGACATATCATAGCTCAAAGCACTACTACCTGATGGGAGAATGCCTGAGGCCTCGGGCAGTAGGGTGACTCGCTCAGGGCGAGCGTTTTCACCATGGACTGAGGACAACACCATCAGGCCCAAGCAGGCTCTAAACGTCGACTCTGCAGTATCACGTTGCGAGGCCTATGCTTTTGAACGCGACTTAGAGGAGGGGGCTGCAGCTTATGATGAGGACGACTATGAGCTCAGGGATGAGCTGGTCTGGCCTGATGGCACCAACGGTGAGTAACTCATTGTCTTTGGCATTCAGGCCCACTCTTACGCCCAGTCTGGACAGCTATTCCTACCACCACGAGCATTCGCTCTGCCACGCCTCTCTCCTCTGCCACGCCTCTCTCCTCTGCCACACCGGTTCCTTCCACCGTACCTATTCCTTCGGCTACGCCTCTTCCTTCACAGCCTGGGCCCAACGCCCTTCCTTTTACACCAAAGGAGAAAAAGGCTTTTCAGCGCCGAAAATTCAAAACCGCCAATCGCAGGATTCACTACGAAGAAAAGCAAGCAGCGACAAAAGCCAAGAAACACCACGCCTTGAAACAAAAGTCCATCTCCTTCAAGCGTGCGAGCGATACCCAGCCTGTCCCTACTGTCAAGCCTATAGCCAGTCTTCACCGAGGCAAATCAGGCCACCAAGGTAAAATGTTGAAGGTTGGCGAACCTGAGATGAAGGAGTATAAGCTGGACGACCCAGAGATACAGGAGATGACCTATGTGCCCTGGGATGGGATGTGAGTTACTCCCCTCATGTGGCATGCCAATCACTAATATGTCTTATAGAACTCCAAAGGCCGTTGGAGACCCAACATCTGATGGCGAAATTCTCGTTATGCTGGCAGGGTCTCCTCGAGGCCAAGGGTGGGAAGAAGTTCATAAAGGTGCATTCGACGCTCTGGAAAGAGAAGGGGCCAGGTTCCACTGCCCTGACTCAAAGAAAGTCCATCGTCGGGGTAAATTCCCTGAGGCAATTACGGGGGTGTCTTATGGGGGAGGGAGAAAGGTAAGTGTTTTGCGGTTTCGGGAGACCGATATTCACGTCTGTTGCCACATAGGTTCCTGGTAATGTTGCAATCAATAGTGTCATCAATGCCCTGGTGGTCCGGTCATTGTTGGACAACGTATATATCCAGAGAATTGTGGGATTTGCCAACCGTGAGTCTTCTTCCTGATCGCCTTCATGTTGAGCTGACTCTGTGCTTCAGAGGCCTTTGATCTTTATGCCCCAAAGCTATTTAGATACTACTCCTCCACCATGGACAACATATACGAGGCATACCCCAACCTCCAACGGCTCTTCAAAAAATCTGTGTTCGCCAGCTATGCATTTAATTTTGGCCCTTTGGTGCGCACATTTATCCACACGGATCACCTGAACTATGTATGTGGATGGTGTCCTGTGACGGCTCTTGGATACTACAATCCCAAGACAAGCGGCCATATTATCATATGGCCATTGAAGCTGGTCATCGAGTTTCCTCCAGGGTCCACCATCTTTATTTGCTCCGCCATTCTGGAGCATTCTAATATCGGTGTTCAACCAGGTGAGAAGAGGGCTTCCATGACCATGTTTACCGCAGGTGGATTATTCAGGTGGCACGACTTTGGGTTTCGCTCTGCTAAATCTTTTGCTGGGGAATATGGGAAAAAGGTGGCTGAAGAGGCCAATGCGGCGCGTTGGAAGGAGGGGATTGCATTATTGCCCAGGTTCTCTGACCTCAAGAGTACCGTAAACTAGCACTACTCCATGTTCTTGGATACCTAATGCATTACTCGCTACTCCCACTGTCAGACCCTGATATGCCTGCTGCTTCCTCATAAATGGCCTGAAAATGAGACAAGAGCGTCAATGCCTTCCCCCACACCACTGCCCTGGGCCACCATGTATTGAATGGGAGACCGATGTCTACGTACTTCCTCCCGCTTCTGATGGCCTCTGCCTCAGGGTAACCCCCTTCAGGCCACTCGTCATTTCGTAGACCTAGACCGGTAGGCACAATGTCTGTAGCCAGTAATTCATCCAGTGCTTTGAGGAAGTCAGCAGTCAAGTCGGCCGGGAAAGGGCTGGATGTCTTTGGAACTGGGATAGGGTCATGTCGGACGTGCCGTTCCTGGTCTGCAGCAATGAGGTCCTCCAGAGCTTCGCCTTCATCTTCAGAGTCCGAATGGCCTGCACCAGTCTGGCCAGGATGAAGCCTCTCATGGGTAGAGTCCGCACCGTAATAGCGGTTCAAGACATCGGGATGGACATCTTCATACCCATCATCATAGACTCCATGCTCCAGCTGACCAAGAAACCTCATGTCCTTTGGGAGCAATGTAAGCAAAGAGACGTGGAGAGTGATTATACAGTTACGGACCAGGGGTGTTTGATCGTGACCCTCCCCTGAGATGGGATGATGGTTCCACTCCTCTTGGAACGCCCTGCAGTCATCCCGGATGCTGTCCAAGAAGAGTATGTGGAGCAGCCAGAGGTGGGTAGGATCACTGTGATCAAGTTGGTGAAGCCGCTCAAGTCGCATGAAAAATCCCCGCCATCCCCGAGCAAATTGGGAGCCCACTTCTACCCAGAGCCGCTCAATACGGGTATTGCGGGTAGAACTGGAGTACATTAGTTCACGGGTGCTGGATCTAAAGAGCATGTTCATACCTGCCCCACATGTATGATGCACGATTTGGTCCCCGGTGTTTTATCATCCATACTGCAACTTCTATATTCTCTCCGCCACGATCACCTCGGACCCTGGATGGTAGTCCATACTTTGCAATACCTTGCATAAATAAATCTAGCACTGTGGATGCTCGGTTATTCGTATTGACTTCTATCCCCACAATCTATAACCAGAATTAATGAGATGAGTGCCAAGGATATTTGTTACCTGGGCTTACGGTTCGACAATAGCCATCCACCATACCATGAATGACAAAACCCCATCGTATAAGCTTGTGATAACCATCCATATGCCACAAGTAGTTCGGACGTGGTACCTTATACTCTCGGCGGTCAATTGCAGCATGATTTCGGAGCACTTGGCCAAGGCCGTCAATGCGATGTAAAGAGCTTCGGACACGTCGCTTCTGGACCCGTAGGCCGTGTCGTTTGAGGAAGCCTATGACATAACGAAGGCCAGAGGTTGGGCGATGTTGTTTGTAGAGCTTGATCAGCATGTCTATATCGCCATCGGAGATGTTGGAAAATCTACGGTCTACCCCATGAAGCTTGAGTTGCTTGCTAACTGCATTTCGGTGCATGCCAAGAACACTGGCAAGTTTGCTGATCGTGATTTTGCGGTGGGAGGACATGGCATCATGTAACCAGGCAGGATCTATCTCTTTGCGGGGCCTACCACGACAGCCAGAGTGGACAATGGTGACAGGTACAATGCGGTGTATTTCAGCTTGCTCACTGCTCATAAGGCATGACTTTCTGCTGGTACAAATAATAATAGCAGCAAGATACGAACACACCCTGCGCTGCAAAGGCAGCATCTTCCAACTCCACCACTATCTTAGCCAGTGCGTGAGCACAGCCAGTGGCCCACTGGTCATCAGCCACTTCATGGTGTAGTGCATCCAGGATGGGTATCATTCGTTTGTAGATGCGCTCAGAGTGTAACCGTAGGCGAAGTGGATCACCATCTTCTTGTCGGAGCAGTTGTGAAGCATGGGTGTATGATTCGGATAAGAGCTCGTGAGCTTGGAGGACATTTCCAGACCAGTTATCACCTTCAGGGTGAGGAGGAAGAGCAGGAAAAGAGACAGGGCATGCAGAGTCCATAATGTGGTGGAATGAAAGTTGCAACAAAGATGTCCAAGTGGCCACACTTGAGCGTTTCCATATCGGGTTGGAGCGACAGTCGCTCTCAATTCTCAACTCAATATTGACAGGAGCAGACTCATGCCAGGGGCTCACCATCCACTCTTCTACTATCCAGACGGGTCATTAATTATACAAGTGAGCATTGGATATATATTCAATCTAATGGAAAATTGACGGGAGTTAAAGGTCGGTGAAAACAGTACCCTCTACAACGTCCACTTCAGCCTCCTTGCCGACCGCTCAGAAGTCTTCCGGAACATGGCTTCATTGCCTACTCCAGCGCATGGGGTGCAAGATGGGCAGTCTGATGACCAACCCCTGGTGCTGCCGAGCTGCATCAATGAGAAGGAAGTAGACCACATCTTCCGGTACCTGTTTAAGGGGTGAGTGCTAATAGACGAATCACAAAGCCTGCCAACTCTGCTTACCTGGGTGCAGCTGGTCAAATGAAAACGCTAGCGAGGAGGAACTCATTGCCATCCTCAAGTTGTCACACATGTGGGAGATCACAGATGCGCATAACTATGCCATTCAGATGTTGAACAAGTCTACTGTCTCCAACCCGGCGCTTCGCTTCCACCTGGGCTGCACGTACCAAGTCTATGACTGGATTGAGCCAGCATTTCGCGAGCTGATGTCAATGCCAGTCCACGCGATTACAAGGCCAATGGCTCACCTGATCGGACCCAACGCTTTCTATGCCATAGCCAACACACATGCCCAGATTGCTGAACACCGACTTGTGCTGGCTTTCTATCCCTCACCCTACATTGAAGACGTATCCTGCTTCACCTCAGAACAATGCCGTCAGGCCTGGACTACGCAGTGGTGGCAGGGGCTTGCCAAGCATCTCTTACACCCGGATGCTGGCAGGAATGGCCGCCAGATTCTGGACATGCTGGAGACAGTGCGGATCCCTGGAATGTGTCAGGGTTGCCAGGACTTGAACGTCAGTTGGGTGAAGCAGAGAGAGGCTTTAACCAGAGATGAGGAGATGTTCGAGGAGACTATCGCTGACATTGTAGGGCAGTACGTTGTCAAGAAGAAAGCCGCGGACATCCAGCTGGTCGAGGATGGAGGGCAGGAGAATGTCGCCTAGGGTACTCGCCATCATCGGAGGCAGCGTTCGTGGTAGTAGCTATGAATCCCAGTACCAGTGTATACGCGTGCGATGAGTTCAATATATGCGTGCAAGGTGCAAACTGTGCGCGTGTTTGGTTTATATTTGAGTGCATTGCGTATATTAGTGCATTTTCCTTTTTAGTGCATTTGGACCGTCATATAATGGTTCAGATTCCTTGAGTGTATATACATATATCAAGTACTTCTACCAATACATATTCGCTTCTAACGTACCAAAGCTAGCCGGACTCATAACAGCTTGTGAACCAAGTTTATCATATATATATATATATACTGTCTGCTTTTGCGCCACAGACGCGTCGAGGAGAATAAGCAGACGTGGGAGGAAGTCAGGCTGACTACGGATACATGATGTCAGTGCCGAGCTCTCGGCAGACCTTCTGCGGAAGGTGGTCCTACTCCTTTGTGTTTCCGGGGTCCTTCAATAAGGGCCAGGAAAGTAGTGTTTTGACCCCCTCTTGCGAGGAGCAGACAATTCGTAGATGACCCAACCGCAGGGATCTCGTATTCGCTCTACCACTCGAGGTCTTGAACTGAGAGCACCCAGGTCATTCCTCCACGAAATGGTACGCTACCATCTCGACGCAGATCTGGGATATGGCATACACTCCCCTGACTATAGTAGAGCAAGTAGAAAATATATGCTCACGAGGAGGGTACGCGTGCCCTTACGATTATCATCGTATATGGGATCCCCTCGTCGTAAGGGAAGAAATACTTTCAAAGAGCTAAAGCAATGAGGTCAACACCTAGCCGACAGGTAAGATGATGCAGGGATGCAAGCCGACACAGTCAAATCCAGTAAGAACCCAACATACCAGACCCTTTCCGCTAGACGGAAAGCAAAGCGGACAAACATCACCACCAATCTGCCCTGCGAGGGCAGGCGTGCGATCCCGTTCTGCAGCTGTCTCATAGATACTTAGAGCTTCGACATACTTTTCTCATCTCTATACATGACTACCTCTAGTACGGACGTCCGCCAACACGAATTACACACACGGCACGTACCTGTGATATCTGATACCATCCGCCCAAACCGACGCACCTTTTGGAGTTGATACGGGATCAGGATGCAACACTGCCCTTGATAGACGAAACTGGGAAAACAGCGGGCGAGCTGCCTGAGGATCGGCGTTCCCGGAATCACGGGGGAGAGCCGAGTGCAGTCGCTGTTCGTCCAAGCCGCAATGTAGTATACAATGAGTACGTACAAAAAAGCGTCCACACCCGCAGGCACGAGTCGCTGAAGACCCGATCCGGTGTATGTACCCCGACAAGTTGAGAAAACAATATGAAACAGATTAAAAGCAATTCTAAGCGCGTTGCCTAGACGCGGGTATCAGCCTCAGTACGATGCTATGACGAGAGTCATGAGAACTTACGCCATCCCACCATATCCCATAGAAGCCCCTGCTTCAGCAAGTTTACGTGCCCTGAACGCCTGCAAACCGGATACGTTAGGAATGCGCAATAGGAGATGGGATAGCTAGTACTGACTTTACGATACTTGGTACGCTCGTACGTGACCAACCCAACAACGATGAGAGCAATGACGGATATTCCAGCAAAGACACCAAGACCAATAGGAAGTACGGAAAGCTTTGTTCCGGGGAGGACAAAAGCAGCGGCAGCCGAGGTAGAGGCTGAGGCGGATGCAGCGGCGGCTGCAGAGCTGGGAGCGTTCTCAGCCGCTGCGGTAGGCTGAACGGTAGTTGAGGCAGAAGCAGCCGATGCAGAGCCAGAAGCGGAAGCGGATGCTGATCCCGACCCCGAGGCGGTCGCGGTTGCAGCAACAGAAGAGAGGCCCTATAGGTTATTGATCAATATTTGTTCATTCCTCGGTCAGCGATCGTTCTGAGATCTGAAACCCGGCGTACGGGGCGGCCTGAACCCATGTCGCCCCCTCTAACGAGCCAGAGGGTTGGGTAAGAAGTGGATCAACTCACATTTACAGATGGTCCCGACCCTCCACTCGCCGCAGCACTGCTCGCCGCTTCAGCGCTAGAGGCCGTTGCACTTGTTGCAGCCGCCGTGTCGGTTGTGGTAGCCGATGATGAGGCGCTTGCAGTGGCGGCAGAGGAGACTGTCTCCGTCGCCACTGACGAGCTGCTCCCAGACGAACCGCTTCCTGAGGCACCCGGAGTAACCACGCAGGATTTCACCTCACGGACAAGAGGTTCTCCATTATCACCGGTAATGGGGGTGAGAGTGATTGTACACATCTGGGTGACAGGTCCAGAGGAACTAACGAGAGCCACTGTCGGTGGCCTGCTCTCTCTCTCAAACTGAAGGGATTTGGACTCACGTCTGAATCACATCCGTCGTCGTGAAGGTAGTCTCCTGTGTGAGTCCACCATCCTGCCTTCGTACTAAGGTCTCGTAGCGTGATACACCAGCTGGCAATGCGTATACAGAACCAGAGAACAGCCACAGCAGTTGCAGAAATACAAGGGAAAGCTGGACGCGCCGAATCATGCGGGGCGATCGGTGGGCAACGTTTTGCAAGGAGGGTTTGAATGAAGGAGTGGAGGCCGGCTCCTCTAATGTATGGGCGGCGACGGCACTGACGAAGGCGGCAACCGTGAAGAAATAAAATAAAAGACTGGAAGAGCCCCCAGGGCAAGAGCAGGAAAGGCGAAGGAGAAAGAGAAAGAGGACAATGGAGACGACGGTATACAAAACACCAGCTCACGGGCCCGGCGCGACCTAGATGCTGTGCGACAGGTCTCGTTCACTATTGGAAGTCCGACAACTGATATTTGTATTGCCACCTATCGCCACTACGAATTCCTCTAACAAGCTTGTAGTCCCTCTACAGCGGGATTCTAATGCCTCGTACAACCGGCAAGACCCTTCTCAGCAACCGGCCGACGGTTCAATCACCCGATCACCGTCAAGCCGTGAGGACTGCGGCTGCAACATCCTCGTTGCAATAGCAACAGAGCGAGAGATGCTGGGAAGTCATCCGCAGCCACGCCACATATACTATCGCATGCCACCTTCGACAGCCTTGTATATCTTGCCTTCACGGACACGTCGATGTCCCTTGAAGAATTGCATCACGACGCCA
Source organism: Gloeophyllum trabeum ATCC 11539 (assembly GCF_000344685.1). Lineage (NCBI taxonomy): Eukaryota > Fungi > Basidiomycota > Agaricomycetes > Gloeophyllales > Gloeophyllaceae > Gloeophyllum > Gloeophyllum trabeum. The sequence continues at coordinate 2,441,618 of NW_006920413.1, read as the reverse complement.
ATGGCCTGTGCGACGAACTGCGTCCCCCAGTGTTCGAAGGTCATAGAGAGCGCAACGTTGAGGACCACGGCCAGGAATAGTGTGATCCTTGCGGAGAATGGTAGCGTCATGAGTTCCAAAATTGCAGACAAGAACCTCGGAGGCCGCAGTAACACCAGGATATTGAACAGAGATAGCCCGATGACGGCAGACATTAGCCAGCCTACACGCGTTCAGCACGCTCCCCGAGACTAATCTTACTCTTAATGCAGAACACGCACCATTTGTCCACATAGGTTTCCGGTAAGGTGGCCCTATGCTAAAAACAGCCGCCACTAGGATGTACTGGAAACATGACACCAAGAATAACGCAGAGTTTTCGTAATTGCTGGCTTGTAAATGATTGTCATCACCGCTCTTAGGGCCGCTTTGACGAGGTGGGGTATACCTGGCAATCGCTCAGCCTCCGCGGCATACGCGTATGAAGGGACACTGACCAATCCTGGGAACGGACCCAAAAGAACGCCCAGAATTGTACCGCACTTGTGATGACAATTTGACCGATTATACTTGCTAATACTTTCTTGGACACGAGGCTAGCCGTGGGTCGTTTCGGATGAATACGAGAGTAGGGAAGTGTGCGGCCCACTGCGGCATAAGATGAGCATAAATATAGGATGCATTCGAGTGCGAACATACTCGTGACAGCCACCGGAATGATTATGAATAAATCGATATATAGGAACTGCCCGACAGGTTAGTTTTCCGAACTAGCATATGAGACGCGGATTAACGCACCTGGAAGTCTCCCAGTGATGAAGCAAAGGAATACAATAATGTGATTGTCGTAAATTGGATGAGTGAATATAGTGCCCTGGCGGTCCTCGTCAGCAGCCAAGAGCGATGCATGCAATCATTACCACGCACATATACTTGAAGCAGCTAAAACTGGTGACGAGAGCTGCCCTACCCTCTTTGATGACCTCCAGTACGCAGCTAATGTCCGGAGTACGACTGGTAAAGGGCGCTGCGACAGACGCCTCCGCTTCCGAAAGAGAAAGCCCCACGTCTGCGGCCTTCAACGCAGCACAATCGTTAGCGCCGTCTCCACACATGAGAACCGTGTATCCCAGAATTTGAAGTCGTTCTACGACCTCATTTTTCTCGTCGGGAGACATCCGTGCGAAAATCTGTGTCTTCACCAACATCTACGCACGGGATTAAACCCACGTCCATGACAAGCCATGGGGCCACTCACGCGTTGTAACGTCTCCAGAGGTGCATGGTTGATCATCCACCTGAAGACATCTCCAGTGACCACCAGGGCGCAGTCCTGGTAATCTACTTCCTCCGCGTCGACCAACCGGTGAGCAGGGGGTGTCAAAGGCTTCAGGCTGTAATCGTCAAGTTTCCAAGCTGGCTCATCCATACAAAACCACTCCAGCTTTGCAAAGCGAGTCATGGCATTTCCTAGAATAGTGTGACTTGCCTGGGATTGGGTGTTCCTGGGAGCACTCACCTCTAATGAAAATAGGAGAAAACACATGTGCAGCCTGATTGATGATATTGCATTCCCTGGCCACACTGACAGCTGTCAAAGGATTGTCGCCCGTAATCATCCTGATCGCGAGATGCGCGTTCCTCAGCGCCTGTATTGCCGGGGTCGTCCCAGGTTTCAGCTTATTCTCGAAGATGATCAGTCCCAGAAAGCGAAGTCCAGACTCTGCTTGCTCCCTCCAAGATGGTGAGTCATGAACAGGCGCGGCAACATTGTATATCGATTACCTTTTCATTCTCTGAGCTTTTAGCCACGATAGCCCTTCGATGCTCTTCCCAGCCATGGCAATGACACGATATCCACGCTTCGTGTAGTACGAAAGTAGATCGTCATAATCTTCCGGGACTGTTGACCGTTAGCTCAAAAAGGGTATTAACGAGATAGACATTCAGGCCTACATGAATCCTTGTCGCAGATGTCGATCATCACCTCCGGCGCCCCTTTGACAAACACCTCCATACTATTGCTCTTCAGCCGCTTGACTATCACACTCATCCTTCGTAGGGACGAGACGAATTCAAATGTACGGATGACGCCCAGCTCAAGAAAATGCGCATGCTGATGATGGAGACGTTACGATGAGCTAACATTGGAGATCCCTGGACTAACGGACGGACCTTCGCCGGACCCTTGAGAGCGTCTTCAAGCTTGAACTGGCCGCTTCCTGGAGGTCGAACAACGGTCTGAACCAGGGCAGCAGGCCGAGTCTCCCCACTGGATTTTCCCTTTATTTTCCCAGTGCCGGCAACATGACCCTCCTCCAGTGTCCACTTCGTGAACGTAAACATCTTTACATCCAGGGGATCTCCAATGATCTCCCCGTCGACTACCTTCAGTGAATGGCAGGTCGCTAAGGCATAGAGGAAGTTCGCCTTGGCATCCGACATAGGCAAGTCGTGCACGTCCTCAATGAGTTCTCCAAACCTCTGCGCGCTGCGTTCTAGTCCACGGACACCGAGGATATCGAGCCCATCTTCCGTCAATGTGCCTGTCTTATCGAAACAGCAGACATTGACCTTGCCGCTAATGTTCACGCGACTCGGCGCTATGCAAAAGATGCCCGCTTTCCGCAGTCGACCGATTGCGAAGCTGGTTCCAATTGACAGTGTTGCCGGAAGCGCTGGAGGTACGACCACAGTAATCAAATCAAGAGCGCGCAGGAGTATGGTGTGCCACGGAATCTGACGGCTTTGAATACATGTATGTTCATCAGAGGAAACAAGGTGCTCACTCCAAGCCTGACAAACTGAACCGCACTCGCGCAGAAACCGAGTCCGGCAATGCCGGCGAGTACCATGATGAAGCGGATGGAATCCCTGTAAAACTTGAACCCCATAGGTTTAGGGAATAGCATGGAGCGAACTAATGCTCCCTTTGTCGTATTGAACCCTATCAACCTGTCAGCCGAATGATGAGAGGCATTGACGTCCCTAAGGAGCTTACCAGTCCTGACTACCAAGCCGAGAGCAGCACTACCTACGCTTCCATCCGCGGCCAACGCAGACCTGACGCGGACAACCCTTGTCCCGGCATACAAGAAGCTCTTGGCGCTATCCCCGATGACATCCTGGCTGTCCTGCCATCTCGCCAGATCCTGATCCTTGACTGGTACCTTACTGACAGGGACGCTCTCACCGGTGAGCATACTCTCGTTCACGATAGCGTCGCCCGAGAGGAGAAACATATCCGCCGGAAAGAGAGCAAGCTGCGACTCAACCAGATCAATGATGTCGCCCGGTACAAGGTCCGTGGAGTCCCTTTCTGTCCCTGAATTACCGAGTTAGATGTTTAACACGAACAATTTGTGTACGAGGCATACGCACAGCCGCCATCCACATATACTTTGACCATGCACGAAAACCGTGACATTTCACGCATGCGAGCTATAGTCTAAGGAGTGTTAAGAACCATAACGGGCTAAGACATGGATTATCACACCTTTCTTGTCTCGATCAACGTCGTGGTCACGCTGATAGCTGAGATAAGAGCGATGCAGAACGCGTAGTAGTAATAATCATCCAAGGACCAGAGTACAATGCTTGCTATTTGGAACACGTAGAAAGGATGGATGACCTTCGCAGATGACGCAAGACTATATGAGAGCCGTCCCCACCGGAGTCAAATCAAAACGCACCTCGTCTATCAGGAGAGACGCGGTCGATTTGCCTTCGATATCGATAACGTTGGGACCGAAGAGCATCCACCGCTGATGTCTCGCAGGTTGCTGCAGGCCATTTCGTACGCTCCAGACCCCCTTCCAAGAAGGGTCCCTCCAGTCTCTGAATGCACATTGGTAAGTAGTCAATCCTATGGTGAGGGGACGTACTTCAGCATAGAAAATAAGCCAGAACGGGGATCAAGAGCAAATCTAGCATATCGATAGTCGACAATGACAAGGTTATCTAATACTATATCCGCGGGGTCTTCCCTTGTATTGCCATTCGCGTTTCCGTTAGCCTTCGGTAAAGATGCCATAGATGCCGTCTGCTGGACTCCCGACTCGACCCCAGCAGTCGGGAACGCTGTAGAAATGTAATACGGATAATGAACTCTTCGGATGGGGAATAAAGCAATATCTCTGTAGGCAGTCTTGGGTACCATTGACACCAGTATAACGTCAGTATAACTCCGGGGCGTACCTCAACAACGACAAACCCGTCGTCGATATCCTTGAACGCTTTCTCCTTCGCCACCCAGCGCAGCCAGAAATGTGGGAACCAATGGCCAAGCAGACCCAATATACCGCAAGTCAAGATACAGCCAAGTCGCCAGAGATACTGTCGAGCAGATTGGGTCTCGTAGCCTATGAACCTAACGGTATTGTCCTCGTCCGCGATGTAGATCGTCTGCCTGCTCGGCGGTCCCGGAGGTGGAGGCTCATCGGGTTCCAAGTCCAAGTCCATATCAATCCGAGCTTCGTTCCCGAAGATAGGATCAGCAGAGAGCATTGGCAGGCGGTGCTCACTGCCAGTGGGTGATGCAGGGTATGAACCGTAATCCATGTCGCTGACACTCGGGGACATGCTGCCTCGTCGAGTATCCTCCTCCTCTGTCTCCTCCTCATCTTCTTCGCCTGAAGAATAACCCCACCGTTCTTCTTCTGTTTCAGTGTCGACGGCGTAGTCGGAGCCGCTATCAGCGCGTCTGCTGCGGCACGAGATACCGCCAGATGAAGACCGAGCTGAGAAAGAAGGCCGCCGACTGCTGGGGGATTCTGCCTGAGGAGTTGCAGTCCTCCCGAATATGTGAGCAAGGTTCTCGAAGACGGTAGGCTTCGTCGGCGCTGGGGAAGTCGACTGCCTTCGTCGCCGCCCTCTAGTCCGCACCGTGGATGTATCGGCGACTTCCTCGTCATCTTCCGATAGATACTGATCTTCATCGTTGCCGTCACTGGACTTACCCCTAGACCCTGACCTACTTCCGCGACTTCCTATGCTCGTCCGTCGACTTCGACTCTCCATGCTCATTCGCCGCCCGTCCCCGCTGCTTCTACGCCCTAGAGAATGCGACATCCTGGACACACTGCTTGGATTGACGGTGTGCCCCGGACCATCAAAGACTGATCCTTCGCCATTTTCGCCGTACGGCGTGCTGTACTGTGAATCCCTTCTAGTGCGGCGGCGGTTCGCAAGAGCAGCCTCAATATCTATTGGAGCTGCGCCTTCGGTATAATCGAATGACTGACGGCTCCCAGAAGCCATCAGGGAGGAGATAGACGACCGCGTCGGGGAATCTTACAGCACTTGGCAAACAATACAAGGACAAGGACGTAGATCGCACGAGGGACCAGGCGCGTTGAGCTTGAAATCAGCTTGAAAGTTGATGGTGGCGCGAGCTTTCCCAGGCTGGCCAGGAGGGCCCCTACCAGGTTCTCGGTTTTCTCGCTGAACTTCGTATGATAGTTCGTTGACATCTATGCAGTTTAACCGCTTGTTTTTCTGTCGTTTCCCATGGACCCATGGCTACGTCTATTTGGAAGTGGTCGCTCATAACTAGATTGTCAATGTCCATCCGTTTGAACCATTTTGTTATAGGCGACGGTTGTTCTCTTGAAAGAATCTGCCATTGCACCATCGCTAGTAGACTGTATTCCTTGTAATCATGGATAAGACCTCCTTAGAATCAGTGGCAAAAGACGGAGAAATCTATGGTTGGCATCACGTATGATACAGTAGGAGTAGGAGCTTGAGCAAGGGGCGGACACCGGGAGATGCCGAGACCACATGCAGGGGGAGGGGGGGGACCTCGGAGCCCTTAACTGAGATTTATTATCAGTTAAGCGCCCAGCCATCTGGGGTAAGGGGGCTAACGGGTAGGTATCTGGCACACCATTGGGTACTTTTGAGTAACCTAAATGCCTTTCTGAAGTATCCCAGAGGAAAGCGGTGAGAAAGAATGACCCCTGGTAGCGATCTTCAGAAAAACATATGAATTGTGACCGAAGTAGATGTGACACCCCCCGTGACAAAGTAACCCTAACCCATGCTTGCTATACGATATACCTTCCCTTTATGTACCGTGAGACTGTTCCACGGGGGGAGGGGGGGTCCCCTGGAGACCCTTAACTGAGATTTGTGGCATGTGGTCTAAAATTTTATTTCTGTCCGCCCCTTGAGCTTGAGTACACGGAATTGTGTTATCTTACTGGCGGCGTTACTAGAGCCCCCTTCGTCGTGTAGCGAGTCTGCATCCGATCCTGAAACAAACATCAGAGATGGTTCAGAGTTCACTATGTAAACATATTATTGTTAAATACCCTGAATTATCTAACTACATGCAAGGTGGTAGGTAGTAATGTTACGATCAGCTCTTTGTGGCATTTGCCACATGCCTGGACGCGTCAAGGTCACGTGAAAGGCTGTTCTAACCCAGTGCCGAGCATGAGACCCATATTGGGAGCGATCTAACCGGAACCAGCGTGAGCCTGCACCTCCATGCACTGCAGCCTCGAGGCATCGCGTTAGTCGGCAGGCTACCCAGGTAGCTATCTCCCACCCGCTCTCGGGAGACACTCGGTCGTCGCCACTGTCTGGGAGCACGGACTCGTTCGCGATGGCTAGAGTTTATGCAAATGTTAACGCCTCTCTCGGGAGATCGTGGTACGATTACGGTGCGTGACGGTGTATTGGTTAGAATCACAATGAAAACTAATGTCTGAGATGAACGGATTCGTTCCGCATAGAGAGTTTGCGTGTTGAATGGAACGGGCCCGATCGGTATGAGATCGTACGGAGAGTAGGCGGGGGAAAGTATTCAGAGGTATGTTATGCTAATATCTCACGAATGAAACTCACGGCGAGTTCTGAACAGGTTTTCGAAGGCGTGGACATGGTGAACGACGACAAATGCGTGATCAAGGTGCTGAAGCCAGTATCTTCCAAGAAGATCAAGCGGGAGATCAAGATCCTACGGAACATCACCGGAGGACCGAACATTGTCTCGCTGCTGGACGTCGTCCGGGACCCGTCTGCGCGCTACCGGAGTTTAGTCATGGAGTACGTCGAGAACGTCGAGTGGAAGTACCTGTTTCCCCGCCTGACGGAAGTGGACATCAAATACTACACGTTTCAGCTGCTAAGAGTATGTTCGTCTGAATCACCAAGATTCGGTCCATTGATATGGCTGTCAGGCACTGGACTTTGCCCACTCTCATGGGATCATGCACCGAGACGTGAAGCCTGGGAACGTTATGATTGATCACCAAAGGCGTAAGGTAAAGCTCGTCTCATCAAACAGACCGTTTATTTTGTGTCGATTGATATATCCGACAGCTCAGATTGATTGACTGGGGTCTCGCCGAATTTTATCATCCCGGTACCGACTACCACATCCGCGTCGGCTCACGGTACTGGAAAGCGCCGGAGCTGCTTGTAGGGTACCAGAAATACGACTATAGCCTCGATATTTGGGCGCTCGGCTGTATGTTTGCTTCCATGGTACGCGGCCATTTCTTCATCCACCTTCAGCACATGTCGCAGCCGGCAGTGGAATTTTGACTCTAAGGTTACTGTGCATTCATATAGATCTTCCGCAGAGAACACTTCTTCAGAGGAAGCGACAATCAGGACCAACTCCTGAAGATCGTGAAAGTGCTTGGCACAGATGACTTCGACAAATACCTCGACCGGTACGATATCGAACACGAAACCAGCTTGGACGACCTTTTGAAACGGTGAGCGTCTCTCACATGCCTTTATCCTCCCAACTGATCTTCAAGGGGGATCCCGGGACACGCCAGGCATCCAAAAATACCATGGCAACGTTTCATCAATGCGGAGAACCAGCCTTTCGTGTCGTACGAGTCCCTGGACCTCCTTGAGAAGATGTTGAAATACGATCACCGCGAGAGGGTGACCGCACGCGAGGCGCAGGCGCATTCATACTTCAGTAAGTCCCGAGCTCCTGCCGGTATCTAGCGCGCCTGTAACTCACTATTATATCCGCCAACTTCCCTTATCACAGATTCTGTACGGCTGGAAGCCATCTCCGCGCAAGGGGAGTGCGTGAGCGACTCTGGGTTCTGTTCCATGTAACAATAGTTGTTTGTATGAGAGGTGTCGGCTCGCTGTGCATCGCTGTCGTGGCTTTGAGACGTTGTTCCATATCTATCCAGCTTTCCCGGTCTTGTTATCCACCTTTCATTTCCTGCCATAATTAACGGGTCTCGGGAGAACCGAATGGATCTGAGGCGCAGACAGGAAGTTCGATCCACGAGTACGGATAAGATCGTGTCCATCATGATTTATTAACTATTGATCGTCCTTGACTTCCTGTATTGGACATTTAGAGAGGCATTGCATTATGAAAGGTAGATATCTGTAATCAAGGAACGCCAGACGCACCCGAGATGGACGCCATGCAAAAGCCAGGAGGCGCGAAACACGGGGTGACCCTTCGTAGCCTCGTGGCCCGACCTTATTTCAGTCGCGTAGCATACCTGCGGGGTAGCTCACCAGCGATACCTCAGTATTCACTCAAACGAGCGTCACTATCTCTATTCAATCCCTGCGACACCCACCCACTGCTGCCATGCCATACACGCAGTACGCCGACCTGCCGGGTCTCAGAGTGCCCTCGAGACAGGTGTACTACGACGCCCCTGCACGCAAGCTGCACATAGCAAAAGGCGTTCCTGCAGAGCTCGTAGCGCCTCAGATCTCCCGACCTCGTTCGACGCCGCTGCACCACATTCCCCCCAATCACAGACGACACGCGTCCGACGGGGAGAGGTTCGAGGAGATATATGCGTGGGTCGCCGACCAGGACTTCCGCGGTCAGAACGGGAAATATCAAGATGTCAAGAGGTGGTTGGCAGACCAGCGCATGGCGGCAGATGCTGCTGAGTGCAGACCCGGGTCGACTTTGGGCTGGGGAGGCAGGGAGAACGTTGAGGTCCTCGGGCGGGAGCACCGGCGACGGAGGGTCGACACGATGCTGAGCAGCTACCAATCGCGCGTGGATGCCACGATTGCGATGTCGAGGCAGCAGGAAGCGGAGGCGCGGAGACGGGATGGGGAGCGGGTGAAAGTGGTCGCAGAGGAGATGCGGAGGATCGACGAGAGGATACGGATTAAGCGGGAGATGGAAAGACAGAAGCTGATGGAGGAGAGGAGGGCGCAGGAGGAGTACAGACGGGAGAGGCGGAGGACGGAGCAGGCGACCCTCAACCAAGCCATTACGGACGCTTGGGAGAGGTACGAGACTCGCTGGGACAAGCTCAAGATGCCAGACTTCGACGAGGCACTTACGTTCCGCACTATCCCGTGGCCTTTGACGTACATTCCGAAGACGATTGAAGATATTCACCCGCACGCGATCACCTTCTTCCTCCTATCGCCCCTCCACTCTGAAGAGCAGCCAAGGAAGGAGAGGATACGCAGCGCTCTGCTTCGCTGGCACCCGGACCGGTTCCGACGGCTGTTGGACAGAGTGGAGGAGACTGACAGGAAAGCGGTAGAAGAGGGCGTTGGGGTCATCACACGATGCATTAACGACCTCTTGATGAGAGAGCAGAGCTTCTCGGCATATAACTTATGAAGAGTCTGTTAAGGTTTTTTTCCTGTGATTACGACTCTGCACCTGATGCAACCTACGATTCAATGTATCATTATATCACGAGCATAGTAGAAGCGCATATGTAGCGAACTTACCAGTCGAGAATGATTCAGACCTGAACTTCACGTAGTCTCAGACCTCCAAGATGAGTTACCTTCTGAACGCATGACGGTGCTGCAAACCTTCAGGCGGTGGATGCCGAAGCCTTTGTCTGTTTACGACTGGAACTCAGTCAGACCCTTCAAGAGTCTCGAACGAGGATACAACAGGACAATGGAGGTCATCAGGATCACCATACATCAATCAATGTCGACACTCGCAGAGGATCTAACACATCACGAAGAGCACCAGCCATTCAGACGTCATCTCAGTCGCCTCAGCGGACCGACATCCTCGCCACAAACGAAATAAACGCATCTGTAGCGTGAGGAAGCTCCCCTTGCATTGCTTTCTTGATCAATGCCAAGAGATCCTCCTTCACCCTAGGGATATGCCAATTCTGGCTTAGAACGGAGACCTCCATCTCTCGGATTTCAGCATATTCTGGTCTATGGCAACAGGATGGCAGTCAGTCCTTTGGGGTAACCACGACGCTCTGGACTTACATTGAAGCGAATCTAGAGAAAGCCTCTTTGACAATATTCGTCCCGGAAAGCTCGGATTTAATGGCTAAAAAGGCTTTCTTCTTCAGCTCCTCGAGACCAAGCTGAATGCGCTTATCAAGTTATGCCAACACTGCGCAGGTGAATCGAAGTACCTTATCGGCCAAACGGTACATCGATTTGGGGGAGCATCTCGGCGAATCATCCGAACCCCCCGTCGCCGGCGTCCTTTCTTCACCTTCAATTGCAGGATACCCCGATCGCAGAGAGGCGAAGGAAACATCACCCGTGTACAGGTAGTATATGAGCGCTTTGTATCTATAGCACGGAGATGAGCCATCTGTTCACGCTGGTCCTTCAATGTAGAACTCACGTGCGGTACGCTGAGTCGGTCACTACGACAGTGCGCAATGCGCCATCTCGCTCCTCGATGGGTAGTGCAGCGGTATCTCCCACTGTGCTACGGGCAGCGACCCCTGTGTCATCCAGATCTGGGTCTTGCCACTCTGCGGCGCGATAAGACTCGTCCTGAGTGTCTTCCGAACAATCAGAGAGGTCGCTGTCTGAGTAGTAATCGTATTGGTCTTCGTTGAGAGCACTGATGGATGTGCCCATAAATCTCTCAGAGAGTACTATCAGCGAGGACAACCTTCGGAAACGTCGGGAGGATAAAATACGGCGCACTTACATGGCTCAAAGTAAGCGCAATTCGTCTTTAGAATGGCACTGTTGGCGAAGAGAGCTAACGGTGCATCAACCCGACCGGACTGCCTGCGTCGCGAAAAGACAAGAAACTTAGTGTCATTGAAAGAGCCACCCGAAAGGGTGGTGACCAGCGTTTGGTTTAAGGTAGTGCGTAGCGACCCGGAGAACGATGATGGCAGCGGGTATACAACCCTGAAGGTGACATGGATAAATCCCCGGTTGGAACCGGTCCATGGCAATTCAGAGCCCTCCGATAACGGCTCCAGATTACTGTTTGGAAGCCTGAGCATGTACCCGGAGAGTACTTGTACTGTCGAGTCCTCGGGCAGTTCATCATCTCCTTCAATAACGGATGCAGATAGTTTGATGTAAGAGACTCTGTAGTCCACCGTACGGAGATCCACAGCCGGGCGTACTCTAGCCCGACGTTTCCATGACAGGTATACGCCAAACCGCCAGCCTTCACCGTACTGCTCCGACCATACCGCCGTCTCATCGCTAGAACGCGACCCCGACGGCCGGCAGTCAATCCGGAAAGAAACCTCCTGGCTGGCTTCCAACGTCGATGCTGTTTCGCCGACTTTCTCCATGGATTCGGGGGTATGCCAGACGTTTAGTCAGGGGGGGGGGGCTTTAAGGCCCGACACGCAATCTGGGCTTCGAGTGGGCATACATGTGAGCGCTATATAAGCCCCGATATGCATACCGCAGCTAAGTAGAACTGTAGGCGCCCCATTAAGTGTAACGCGAGGCCTGCCGATTTGGGCGCACGCCAAGTACTGCTTCGCCCAGAACTTGAGCCGTATAGTACGCATACCAGCATTTGGCGTCAGGATCACGCATGTAAACCTGATGGACCCGGAGCAGATGCCGGGAACGTACGAGTGAAACCAATGTCGAATCGAGGGAAGCATGCGCAGAAGAGGTCGTGGGAATCGGATTGAGCAGAACATGTCATTCAGTGTGCAGTACCAGATACATTATCCAACTCTTCTCAGCTGAGCAGACCGGCAATGTCTATGGTGTTCTTGCGCCTGCGAACATGCATGTAGGCCATGCTGTTCTTTCGTAATTTCCTGATCGCGATCACCCAGGCAAGCCTACTGCATGTATGTGGGAGAGCACAGCTCTGCAGAACGCCGAAGCGTACTTGCCTTCGGCCCTTACATTAGGAAGCAGTCATTCACCCCGGCAGAGACTACGCCGTTAGGAGGGTTACACCGAGAGGATGCTCAGCTGCTAGCCTGTAGGGTCCGTTGGCAGGTAGGTGATCCATCGATAGTCATAACCATATGAGATACACTGACATCGTTGATTTGAAAGGCTAGTCGTACATGACGAAGACTTGTCGACCCGAAAAGTCATCCGGCACTCTCCTCCAGAACGAGGGCAGCACAACGAGGCACTCCACCCCCCGCGGCGGGCCAAGGGAGTCCCGTGGGTCTATACGGTGCATCTGATATCACCATGAGGACGATGTAATGCAGGGATGCTGCGTGGCTCTCATACGTTCCCCGACTTCCCAATCGACATCGTTGGGAATCAGCACAGGATACCCATTCAAAGTTGACCCCATGGAACCTTGTCCGACTGGACTAGTCTTCTCGAAAAAGCACACTGAATGTTGCCAGGTGCGAACCTTGTGCGCTCTTTTCCCGGTGAGCCGCTTCCTTGTCATGCCGCTCCAAGCATATCTGATCGAGTTACAATGGCAGACACGCCAGTAAACATGCTCTTGCGCATACTTCTACAGCTAAAATGCAATTTTCGGTCAGACCTGCTGTGCTTTTTGCTATCTCCAAAATGTATAGTGAGTTGCTGTACTAGTATTCGGGTTCGCATTGCCATGAGGTCTCTTCGAGATCAATCTCTTGCAACGGGAACCGCGATCTGTTTGCTATGCTTGTGCCGCGTGATCTGCACTTCACGGATTCTCCAAGGCTGGGCCCTGAGTATACCGATGTCTTTTATGAAGTGAGGGCACATGCATGTTGTGAGACTTCAGCATTATTTCTTCCACTGTGCCCCTCTATTGTGTGAGATCAATAATGCACTCCTATGCCCTTACAGCAGCTTCAGGGGATCCATGCTATGGGGCATAATGTCTTTAGCTGAAGAGCTACTTTGCAGATCATGCCAGTGATCCATATGCTGTTGATATGCACTAACACACAACAACCCTGAAGACCAAGGGAAAACAACCAAACACACCCAGCGGTATGGGTGGAGGTGGTCTAAGGTGATTGAAGGGTAATAATAAAGTTCAAGGGGGAGAAGAGGAGTAAGACAACATGGCCCGTAGGAAGACATAAAGTAATAAAATAAAACCTTGAGGCCTGTAACAAACAACAAAATGATGCTCCAGAGTATTTATCTCCAAAGGTCACTAATAGACAGTACCGCGGGCACCAACTCCAGTCATAGGATAGTGCACACGGGGGTGGGATTGTCCTAAAAATGCTTTGTTATCCTTATTTCTGTTAATACACACTCATGGGAGCTGATATTCAATGGCAAAGATAATCAATTGGATGGGTCAGGCTTATTGGCAAAGCTAAGATTGATCACAATTTGCTAAGTTTGACACTTCCAAAATTTTTGGGTCACTGAGACTTTAACTCTGATATGCTGAGATGGTGAAGAACAAACTTGTTTTTGTTTTACTTTAGGGCCTGTTCAGTTGCGCGGGTAGGGTAGGGTAGGGTAGGGTAGGGTAGGGTTAGCTTGGTCCTCAGTTTCCCAGCGGTCCCAGTGGCATCTATTCTCACCCTGAGTCACAGAGTGTGACATGCGCTATTTATGGATGGATCCTGCTTCTTCAAGTCTGGAGCTCAAACCCACGTGCGTCTATTCCTCATTTGAGCAGTGCAATGGTTCTTCGGCAATGGCCAGCTCTGCTGATTGGCCAAATACTCTAAAACCGACTGGTCAAGCTTGGCTTACCGGCATTGTGCACAGATGCCCATACAGGTGCGGTCACTCTGGTGACAGACCTGGGGCTAGACTTGAGTCCACCGAACACGTTCTGCGAGACCTGCGAACGGGAAATTTCCTCAGTTGTATCCGAAACACCACAAATTTCCTAATCCGTGCACTTTAACCCTACCCTACCCTACCCTACCCACGCAACCAAACAGGCCCTTACATTGTACATTTTATACTACAGAAATGGCCCTGCGACCGCTCACAGATAAATAACAAATAACTGCTGCAACCCCCTAACTGCTCTAGTGATGCTGCGGTCCGGCTCGGTCCAATTATTGGCCTAAATTTCTGGACCTGGGACCAGACCCAAGGTCCAGTTCGGGTAAATGTCTGGACCGTTGATAAGCCTCAGGATCGTCTGACCCCTGAAAATGCGGACTCAGCACATCGTACAAGCCCCCCGGAGCTTATTCGACACAGCGCTCACACGCCTCTAGGCTTCTATGGGCTCTAAAAGAATTTTTCTATTTAGCTCCGGACTTCCTAGCATCCCGAGACGTACACGGACCCATTCCGCGATTTATCTCCGCAAACGTGAGCTCCGGGGTGACTTAACCTATGCAACTTTTAGATGAATTAGCTCCGGGGCCCACGGACGCTTCTATTGAGGGGCGTCATCCTCATGCCCACCCTCCAGCACACTCCCCCTCTCGTTTCCATCAAGCTACCGAAGGTGCGGATGCATACGAGTCACCATCAGGCCAGCATCAGTCAGCAAGTGGCCGGAGGTAATTAGCATGTGACCGGCGCATCACACGGAGTGATGGGACTGCTTGGGTCAGGTGGCGGAGCGTCGAGGTGACCTCTAGGGGCTGGGATGAGCAAGTGGGAGTGCAAGAGAGTCGTATAGTGTATGGTATAACACCGGCAAGTGCTGAGCAATCCTGTGGGTAGCGGCATTTATTTGTTATTTATCTCCGGACGGTTGCAAAGCCATTCCTGTAGTATAAATTGTACAAAGTAGCATACAGAAAAACAAGTTTTGCACTTCACCATCTCAGAGAATTAGCGTTATGATCTCAGCGAGCCTTGAAGTTTGAAAGCGTCAAACTTAGCGAATTATAACCGATCCTAGCTTTGCCAATAGGCCTGACTCGTCGAGTGATTTATCTCCGCCGTTGATTGAATTATCTCCAGTGAGTCCTACATAGTGAAATAAAATTAACCAAGTCTCTCTAGCAATTTCTACCACCGCGGTGTCAGACAATGTTATCGTTCGAATGCCAAACTGCGCTGTTGCCACACGCTGAATGTCGTCCCCCTCCAGGCTGGAAGTGTACCACTACTACCAGCATCAAGCTGAAGAGACCTGTACATACAGGTCGGTCTTGGAAGGTCTGGTAGATGCGGACTTCAACAACTGGTTGGGGGTAGGAAACGAAGACCTCTATGACATATCCTTCGAGCGCGCCAAGCACCTTCTGTTAATGGGAGAAAGGATGAGGGCAAGTATTGGGAGAGGAACTGTGTAGAATGCTCTATAAGGACTGAAAGTGTTCCATGATTGGCCAAGGATCGTTCTCACCTTATTGTTTACCACTTTCCCATGCCTATTGTTTTGGCTTAGTCACCCATGTTCTCAAAGCTTCAGGGATTGGCTGGAGTTGGATGACTCATACCACTCTCTCACACTATTGTTACCCCTTTCTCACACTATTGTCTCCTCCCAAGTATCTTCCCACCCTATTGTTTGTAATTTCAAATTACTGTAGGGTATATAAGGAGCTCAGTAGAGAGAGGAAAGAGAGGATCAATCTATCTGGGATCCCCCAATAAAGCTATTTGCCTGTCAAGTCAATCAGACCTTGTCCCTACTGTGGGATAAGAATTGTCTGGACTCTGATTGTCTGAAGCACCTCAGTGTAGGGAAGGACTGCAGTACTGTCTGCTGTCTGCTTCAGTTAGCTTAAGTCTGTCTTGGAATATGAGACTGGGTTATTGGAAGTCTGCCATTAGACTCCTGTGACCTGTGTTAGCTCTCTACCTTCATTCTCAGCTAGACTCTAGTAGTCAGCTACCTATTTAGTATCTATCAGATTACCACCACAATATCAGGGTCTGTGTTAATTGGAAACTTATCTTACCTCTCGAACACAAGGGAACTGCTCGACCAACGTTAAATCCAGCATTCTCTTGGGGAGCTTGACGACCTTTCCACTTAGTAAATTCTAGGTGGATTTATATCCGTCGCAAGTTCAGCTGACAGTGGGCACGATCCTATGACAGGTGTCGTTGCTTGCAACTTTGATTGCGACTCTTCGGAGATAAATACTCCGGAGCATCAGCTAGCATTTGTTTTTAGGCGTCAAAGTATTTGTTTTATTTTTCTAGGTCTTCCTATGGACTACCCTACGACGTCTTACTCCTCCTTCCCCCTCGAACTATTAAAATACCCCTCAGTTGTCTCGGACCACCTCCACCCATACCGCTGGTGTTAAATTTATTTCTTTTGGTCCTTGGTGATTGTTGTGTGTCAGTGCATATCACCGTGAACCACAAAGAACCTGAAATGGCGTTGGGTCCGGTCAGGTTTGGGTTTGAACCCTTCAGAATTACCATACTTAGGTATGGTTCGGGCATTGTGGCTCCTGGACCTCACTTCAGGTTCGGTCCAGTTGGCCTTATTTCGCCCCTACAAAGCACGAACAAACAACACTAAATCTGGAAGGTGAGTCATGTGACCTCCGCCAGCGCCGGGCAGTCACACGCTCAAGGCCGCACAGCCACATTTAGAAGTAGTACATACTGTTGGTGTTCTGTTCACTCAGAAGCAAATTAAAAAAATTTTCAGAATGAAAATTGTGTGATACAGGGTGCATAAGTACTACAGAAAATGATTGAATACTGCTCCAGATACGAGTTACAAAATAATTGTGTAGCATTAAAAGTACCCCGCGCAGAATCGAACTCAGTAGCACCAAGGATAATGTACTTGACGCACTATCCATTACACCATTCAGTCTTGAGAAGTCACAATAGTAATATTAATATATTAGTGCTAGGGCCAGGGCGGCTTCCTAATAGAGCAGTCGACGGAGCCTTTGGAAGGTCACATGATTTACCTGCCTGATTTGGATTGTTTGTTCATGCTTTGTAGGGGCGAAGTACCAAAAGTGGTTCGGTCCACCCCAAAGCTGGACTGCAGACCAGAACCTGGGTCCAGTCCGAGGTTCGAACCGGTTCTCCCAGGTTCAGGAACCGGACTGTGGCATCACTAAACTGCTCAGCACTCCTCCACCACTATACCACATACTAAATGACTCCCTTGCAACTCCACATGCCTGCCCTAGCTCCCAAAGGTCACTTTGATGTGTCAGTACCTGCCCTGAACCTTCCGTCAGGCCGCATGACATGCAAGTCACGTGCTAATTATCTCCAGCCGCTTGCTGACTGATGCTGGCCTCATGGTCATGGATTTACATCCCCAAGCTCAGAAAATCAATGGAGACAAAGGTGAGGAAGCTGAGGAAGCTGAGGATGAGGATGAGGATGACTCACAGTGAGACAGGTGTCCATGGCTGCCAGAGTTTGATTCTTTGTGAAGTTGCATCCTGAGTCACTCTGGAGCATCTGACCTCAGAGCTAATGCTTTGCAGCAATCAGTGTTGGCCTTGAGGACGCTAGGAAAGCCGGACTTAATTCAATAAATATTTTGGACCAATCCTAGCATAGGGACATGTGAGTGTGACATCAAATATACTCTGTAGGGTGTGAGTGGATGTGCTGATTCTGCGACTTTGGGGGTCAGACGATTCTGGAGGCTTATCATCAGCACACTCTCTAGCACCATAACCTTACAACTTTTGCCTCTGGAGCCTGGGCCAGGTCTGTACAGGCTGAAGTGAGCATTGTTCCGTGCCACTTGTTATGCATTGTGAGAGTTACATCATTTGCAAATGTTTGTCCAGAGACTGAATCCAAATCGCCCAAAGGTTCAGCTGAGCCCCATCCAGGTACTTGGAGGTGTGGCCATTGAAAATTGAACAGCTCTGTGAGAGATATGACACCCGAAAGGTGGAAGACAGGTTCCCAAAAATAAAGGATGCATGGTGGCATGGTCTCCTTGGATCTCCTTGCTTTGCTCTTTGATATGCTGGGCCCTTGGGTTATGACAGCGGTCTCTTTCCAGGATACATAGAGGATGGTTGCTGCAGTTTCTGTGTAATAGGTGACCCAGCCTGGTGTGTGTTGTAGAAACACTATGGAACTTTGTGACTGTGACTAGCTAGCTGCACACAGATATCAATGTATGACATATTTCTGTGATGGATTGGTGGAATTCTGTTACATGCTGCACTTACATAGGAGCCTTGACATATTGGGAACAATAGAAATACCTGTCAATATCAAACAGCCACCATGACAGATGCTCTGCCAGCATTTATATGATGGTCTCCTGCTGGACTGCATGTCACGAATGTGTCGCAATTCATAGCCTGGTCCTATGCTGATTCTGTAGGCCCATCTAACACTGCAGGTGTTGCACCATTTATGAGGTGGGAAAATGTTGGTTGAAAGACATATCAAGTGGGTTATATTTACAGACATTTCTCTGAAGTGTCAACATATCTGGCCTCAAAATGGTATGGATAAGTCTTTCTATGGCACCAGCTGCCAAAGCTCACTAGTATCTTATGTTCTCTAATTTCTTTGTTTACTGAGGAAATATGGTACTTTAGAAAACTCAAACACTGCCAGGAAATGACTATCCCCAGCATCACAACATTTTGAAGAGAGTAAAAATGTATGGGGCATGTGAAGCATTGCAATCACTCCCCACATTCTGAATAGCCTAATGCCAAAGATAATCTGTTGAGTTCACTTTGAGCACAGGAGAGAGGTTCTTACCAATGTTGGTGGAATGCATTAGTAAATATAATTTCTCCAATATCACTTTTTACCAACATTTTTCTGCTCCATTATTGGTGCGGTGCAACTCCCTCTGTGTAAGGAGCATCGGAACCAGACAACGGGGCAGGTCGACATAAAATGCATGTTTGCCAGGGCAACAGACTTAGGGGCTATCTTCTTCTTCAACAAGCAGCGGGAGAGACAGCGGGTCTGCCCTGCCTGTTGCAGGCTTTATCACATTGGGCAGGGATAGGAGGGGCTACTAGGATCAGTGCCAAGGGGAGAATGGAGCAGGCATTATCCGGCATGTGTTCATACTGTGGTGATGAGTGCTGCGGAGGTTATAGACAGGGGTGCAGACAAGCTAGACCAGCAAGATTACGACAAGATTATGGAGCACAGTACTGATCCATTGCCCAGCAGGGTCAAGTTCTGGAGAGTCCCAAAAGGAGAGGAGAGATTGTTAAGGGACTATGAGAAAGTGAAGGAAGAGTGCACCAGATTGAACTCTACCTAAAGCAGATATGTAGAGGAGCTCGAGGTCAGAACCTGGAGGGCACTCTTGTCTCATACTATTGAACAGGCATAGGCAGGACATCAGTGTGAATTAAGAGAGCTCCTCATCTTCGAAGATGGCGGTCTTGGTTATGCCATCTTCCCTGACAACGCCCCGGTACATGCCCGAACAATTCATGGGCATAGCGACTACGTGTACATGTGTCAGATATACATCAGAACTCTTTAGCAGTTGATGAATACTCACCATTGCCCTCACGGTCAAGGGCAATAACACCGCCCACACCACCATCGGTACGTAGGTCCTCTACTGCAACCTTGGCCGCTTTGGCCAACGGCTCATTCAACAACTTCATCCGGCGAGCAATGGTCGAAGCCGTAGCAAGCCTGATGAAGTACTGTATCATGTTCAGCTGGAGCAGCATGCGACACGATCAGAACCGGCTCACATCTCCATCCCCTGTCCCAGAGATACCCAAACCCTTTGTGGTGTCTTTCCTCCGGACTCTGTCCCAAGTCTTCCTGATCCAGCTTGTCGTTTTCCACTCTTCTGCCCAGAATCCCGCACCCATATGGGGCGTGTCGCCAATCCTTCCAACGAGTTTGTTTGTCTTGCCGCCCGTAGAGGTACACGCAGCGATACATCCCCTGACATCTAATGCTACAGCACCAATTGTGCCTTGAGGGAGTTGATCCAGAGGTAATTCTTTCGGCTCATGATGTCCTGGGTAAGGCAGGGGTTCCTCAGGCAGCCCAAGTCCTCGTCTATGCTCTCTCCACCTTTGTTCAGTGAAGAAGTAGGACGGATCAACTAATATTTCTCCTAAGCTCTCCCCAATGTTCTCCGCGTTCGCTCCAGACATGAAGGTGTGCGGTGCTTGCGCGGGGGACAGGTAGATACTCCTAACCAGCTTCGATGGGTTCCGAGCACGAGTAAGAAGTGTCAGACCGAAACCTCTCCTAGTAGGAGGCACCTCTGGATGAGTCGACGGGGGCTTGGAAAGCATAAGAGATGCCTCAAGCTCGTTCTAGCGCACGTTAGCACGCGTCAACTGCATGACAGTCCCGACCAATGACGAACCTTCCCATCTGTATTGAAGACGGCACCCCTGCCAGCATTGAAGAGCGGACAATCTATGTGACTTTAGACATCGACTATCGATCCGCATTCTTGTTGGCACGTACCTTCCATGGAGGATACAGCAGCAACAACCGCATCCATGGCTTCTCCTCCGTTTGCGAGGACCTCATACCCTGCCTCAAGGGCGGCACTCAGAGCAGCCTTATATTTTGCTCTTTGGTCAGGGGTAGACTTGCGCTTGTCCATAGTCCCCGCGCCGCCATGAATGACAAGAACGTACTTGCCGGAGCTCGTCGGTAGGGCGCGTCTCGCCAGCAGCGCGTCCTTCTCGCTGACGGAGGAAACCATGGCCGATACGGTGATGATCCTCCACAGAGTACCTGTGAGAATACAAGATAACCATAGCGGTCGACACAAATAATGTCGGACTGCAGACGGACGGCATGGAGCCCGGCACAGAGGTGCTAGGCATTCGACTGGCTATGGTAATAACTACATGTGGAAGACAAATACAACGGTTTTGCCCCGGTCCTTAGGTTAGGTCACTTTGCCGGAGTGGTTAACGGGATCGCCTGCTATTACTAGCTGCCAGCGGTTGGGCTTTGCCCGCGTGTGTTCGAATCGCACAGGTGACGCTTTTTGTCTCCCGTATAGACAATGGATATACCACCATTGGCGTAAGGTCGCGACTCTCTCGCCCTCGCACTCCCTCGCGTAGCCAGATTCGAGAATCATCCTTCTACTGCAATGAGCGTCAACAAGTACGCAAACCTTCCTGACATAGTTCGTATGATGCTTCTCTCCATATCGGGCTGATGCGAGTTTCGTCTGTAGGACACCGCACCAGATGTCTATGAGACGGAAGACGTGTTTCCTACCACTGCCACGGTAATTGACGCGTCCTTCTGGGTACCGACACGCGCAACTGACGCTAACATCATCCGGACATCCTTCGTCCTGGCAGAAAGGTGAATCCAGCGATGAAGAGGCACCGTCGAGACCTCCACCACGGACGAAGAACGGAGACGGGAACCTCGAGTTAGATTCTAGTCATCTAATAGGCGCAGATGAGGCTAGCAAGCGATTTAAAAAGGCTGAAAGGAGGCGAGGTGGGCTCCTAGCTCCTATCACTAGCTGATTGTGCGTTCTGATGGCTTTCCATAGCTCACCGGACGGAGTTCACTTATCCGCCCTCCCCTACGTCCGACACGCCGCCCACCCGCGCGAAACCGCTTTCATACCGTGACCGTCTGCGATTGCTTCAAAGCGAGCTGACCACCCTCGAAGCTGAGCTGTCTGATCCGTCGAATCCGGCCTTGCATAAGGAGCGGGAGGAGGAGCACGTCGACCCTGGCGAGCTAATTCGGGGGCTGGTGGACGTGAAAGGACGGCTAGAGAAGATCAGTAAGGTAAAGGAGGGGAGAGGGAGGCTCGTGGAGGCTATCTTGAGGGACGAGAATGACACCCACGAGGACCGGGACAACGAGAAGGACGCGAAGGGGGAGAAGGATGGGCAGGAGAAAGGGAAGGGATTGGATGTAAGAAACGTTGCAGAGATGGACAAGAGGGTCGGGGAGCTGGAAAAAATCATCGGATCTTCTACCACTTCTCTGGATGAGGTACGCTCATACAATGACCACCGTTGTATTCAGGGACAGCATCTGACGCTAACTGTTACTCCATCAGACATCACCTCTCCCGCCGCCTCTTTTGCCTATGCTCACTCGTCTCAACGCCCAACTGACATTACTAACTCAACCCCGCCACATTGATTCCATATCTCGCCGCCTCAAACTCCTGCTCTCCGATCTCGAGCGAACCTCGCATGGTCAAGGCCACGGAACCTCTACATCCCGTAAGCCCCACCATCCCCAGCAACAACCTACTGCTCCGGCACAACCCGTTAGTGCCTCGCCGCTGCTCGAACAGCTCACGCCCCTCCTCACGCGTCTCGCACCCAACCTGCCTCACATCCCTCATATTTTGACGCGGCTCCGGACGCTCAGCGCGCTGCACACCAGTGCTGCGGAATTCCAAAGCACGCTAGAGAGTTTGGAAGAGGATCAGCGCAAGGTAAGGGAGGCGCTGGAGGATTTGAGTAAGGCGGTGACGACTGTTGAGAAGAGTTTGGAGGAGAATAGAGGAACTGTTAAGGGGAATGTACAGGGGCTGGAAGATAGGGTCGAAGGCCTTGTGAGCAGGCTCGAAGAGCTCAGCCGGTAACGTGCTTCAGGAGTTTCAGTAGTCCTTGAACACATTTACATTGAGATACCCTGTTCCTTGGTCAACCACGACAACAATGGATTATGGAATAGGTTTAATATTCCGGACGACTAATGATACAATTAAATTGTGCTTCTACACGCCGCTTTGGATTATCCTGAGCATCGATCAATGATCACAAGGCGTTGTTCGCCTCAAGGAACTCCCTTGCGTGCTGCTTAGCCTCCGCGGATACCCGAGGATCTACGTCAGGCCTGGTCAATACTTGTCCGGATTCGATAGAAACTTTTAAGAGAGCTTACTGTGCAGCGCTGCCTTGTAGCCCGCAAGCACACGTGTATTGTGCTCTTCCTCGGTGACGCCTTCGCCACGCTCGTACGAGTAACCAGCCTGCTCTAGGATCTCACGAGCATGCTGCTTGGCCTGCTCTGACGTATTGGGATCTACAAGAAAGAGACTAAGTATCCTTGCCGTGCGTAAGGGCAAGGAGTGAATGAATCACGTACTGGATAGGGTAGCTTTATAGCCTCCTAGCTGCCTGTTGGTCTCGACACCGGAGCCAGAGTCAACCTCGGCTCCCATGTTCTCGAGACGGTCGGCGGCACGCTCCTTAGCCTCCTCTGAGACGTTCGGGTTGTGGATTGCGGCCTTAAGACCAGCAGCGACACGAGTAGGATCTGCGTTCGCAAGTTGAATCGCAACCAGTTAGTATGCAGGTCGAACTGACGTCTTATAAGTAAGCACGTACCAGACATGTTTACCGAAAATTTCAGTTGCTGAAGCGGTACTTAGTTGTGGGTGTTGGTTTGTGAATCGAAGAGTGAATCTTTGCTACAACTCGAGGGTACCCCCACCTTTATATACCTTGGGCCTCATTCATTGTGCGCCACATTCGGGGAGGTGCATGGATAAACTCGACGTACCTATGACATCACACCGTTGGTGTTCAAACAAGACAGAGAAACGAAAGAAGCAGATGATCCACGGACTTGCACAGCATGATTTGGCGAAGCCAAGAGAAGCCTCGCTTAGATGGGGCACAGTGGTGGCGAGGTGTTCTTTGGCTCCACAACTCCTCTGCAGCTCCGACTGTGTTCAAACCAACACATAGTCATCGTCATCGCAACAGGTACTGTAAGTAGCTTTTGGAGACGCGCCTGAGGCACATTTCACGGAATTTTACCTGCGCTGCAAACTAACAGTTTTTCGCCATTCCACAGGCAGATACAACGCGAGCGGTGTGGCAGCCTTGCCATATATGCTCCAAGTCCTCGAGATGAGCGTTGGACAGTGCGGGGCTGAAAACGTCTGAAACAAATCTGAAAGGATGAAGTTGTCGATCATCTGGCTGAGCCACTGTGACTCCTGCCTCAGGTGACCGCAGTCACGTCCCAGCCAACTTGCTTCGCCTGCTCAGTCGTTCGAAGAGGACAACACTTCGCACCATCCGCAGGGGCGGCGTACCTGTCCCCAGATATACGAATCTTCCTGTCTACGTTCTTGCGGTGAACATCGCTACAATATTGGACCCACGGACTGGCATCTACCGGAAGTGTAGGATACTATCTAAATTCCTTGAAGACAACCATCCTGCAAGGCTGTCGAAGCGAAAAGCCCTCACCGAACCTTACGAAAACCTACGATGAGAGGAATTTGGCCATATTGGGGTCTTCCACCGTGCTCAGCGCGCAGCTCTGTCGCGCACGGTGAACCTAGAGATGTAGCCCAACAGGACGGCGTTTATCTTTGGATTCTGGCACTTGACTCGTCGTCCAATCAGAATAGTTCTGGTGCGACTGACCGTCGCGCGTCGCAGAAAAGTGGCGTTGTGAGGCAGCCGTAAGGGGTCCGGTTACCAGAAAAGCTCAAGACATGACACATCTGGACAAATATCCAGAGCATCTCTTCACCGGTGTTCGGCTCAGGGTCTCTGGTTACCTAGAAGCCGGTCTGTTTTCTCACTATTATCTCAGCCCTACGCCACTCGACTAATCCAGGTCTTCCAGGTCTAAAAGCCTACCTATGACGCTTTGCCACCGATGCGTATACGTGATGACATCTATCTATCGGCCCGACCGACTTCATCCCCCGTTCAGCTTCGCTCTGACTCGGAGGCGATAATTTTCCGCTTCTAGAAGACCCATTCAAGCCTCTCTCCGTCAACGCCGCTCGTCCCAGCTCACCGCTTGTTGTCGGGAGAGGCTTTGTATACGCTGGTTGTGCACTAGTAACAGGTTGGCTCCAGCTTTCATGGTTCCCCTCGAGACGTGCAATCTTGTAAACCCCGGTCCGCATCCTCGTTTATTTTTGGTTGTAATGTAGGAGGGGTTTCCATCCCCAGGGTTACGGGGATAATCACGGTCTTCTTTCTTCAAACTCCTGGAATGCAATGCACCCACCCCATCGAGAAGCGACCCAGATTTCTTTCGCTCCGTTGGACCGACTGACTTACTACAAGGATCCACCAGGAAGCCTCCGAAGATCCTGCGTCTGTCCCTTATCCATGTCTGTACATGAATCGATCCGTCATTGGTGAGGGCCCATGCTGACTTAACCTTGGCGCCGCCGTATGGCTCACAAAGTCTCCATGCAATCCTGAGAACACCGCTCCCGTCCTGCACGAGTGTCATGCGGTCCTCGGGCCGCACCGGTTACAGACTGGGAGAGGCACTGCTTGGACCTACACAATTGCGACAACTCCATGGGCCGTGTGACAGGGCGCCTACCTTGGTCAGTGCATGTCCCAAGTGGCGCCCGCGATCACTCGGACGATATATACAAATAAGCCGATCAAATCTTTCGGCGAAGGCGACTCGCGAGCGATAGGTGTATAAGCCTTGAACAAAGTTTATGGTGCGGTCGTCGACTCCTCTGAAGCAGTACAAGTCAGCAGCGGACGCACATGGCTTCAGCGCTCTGGAAAATACCGTTCATCGCGGCAGCGGCAGCGAGCTTTCATGTAACTGCCACACCGCCGACTACGCCACCGAGCAAGGAAGAACTCATTCTGCCCAATACATGCACAGAAAAACTCCTCACTGATATTCTTTCGCGGATTTCAGGCCCTGGTACTCCGAAGGTGAGGCCGGTTTATCAAACCAGATTGTTATTTTCGCCTCACGCGTTTACACCTAGATCCTCTTCTGGACCGCTAGCCTTTGCGAGATGGCAGTGATTGTTGCTAGCCGGACGTCTTACTCTCCGCTGAGCGATGCGGTTCTTCGAGTGCTGGCTCCAGCTGGCCCTCCATACACTTCATCAATCAACCTTACCAAATCCTACGTCACGGGTTCTGTATTAGCGGTCCTCGGTGGCGCACTACGATACTGGTGCTACCGTACGCTAGGCCGAATGTTTACTTTCCGCCTCAGCATCGTCAGAGATCACCGGTTGATAACCACCGGCCCGTACGGTATTGTACGGCATCCAAGCTATACCGGTATTCTACTCGCCATACCCGGCATTCAGTTATGCATGCTGGGTCCGGGATCTTGGCTGAGAGAAAGCGGGATGCTTGGGAAGGTCTGGGGCAAGGTCTTCCTTGTGTACTGGGGCGTTCTCTGCGCAGCAGCGTACCCTTCGGTGGTGGCTCGGGTGCCCAAGGAAGATGAGATGATGAGGAACCGCTTTGGAGTAGAATGGGAGCAATGGGCAAAACAGGTTGCCTATAGAATCATTCCCGGTATGTATTAGATTGAATTTCTAGCAGTAACAATGACCACGCCATCCAGAAGCTTTAAACCCCCTAACCCTTATGACAGGCTGCGCAGCTGGGACTTACGGATGTAGTACCAGGACATTTGATGCAGCACGCTAGAGACTGACTACTGTGTAGTAAGCGCTTAGTCTCAGAATGTCATGGTCTCTTATATTTTCCGACTAGAGCCTCAATGTGCGCCCGCTGAATTGGGATTGTACCAGGACTAGAGACAATAAGACTACGACACAGGCACCTGGATCAAGGACTACATATCTCAAGGCCTGGATTGAGTGCTGTCTATTCATTATTCGCCCACGCATAATAATGCGCTACAGTGGTGTATCGCCCAGATTCCCGCTACCGTAGGTAGTGGGTCTTGGACCCCCCGGCCGTTCGCAGGTTTCCTGCGATCGTTTCAAGATCTACGCGATTTATTTGACACTATTTGGCTCTTAACCGTATATGGCGGACGGCAGGACCGGCACACGGCTTTGGACCAATCAAAGATGGGGTCCTCAAAGGACCCCGATTGTAGAACCACGTGGCATCTCTCTTTCCATCTTTAGCCAAGGTGGCGGATGCTGGTCAAGGGACTCAAGAGAACAGACATGACCTAGCTTGGGGCGTTGGAGATGCGGTCTCCAGGTGAAAGCAGCATACTTCAATGTCAGCTGTTTTACATAAATGTCTTGTATACTCAGAACCTGAGGGAGGAGTGAGTGGACATCTCTTCAAATCGTTGAGGTGAATGCTCAGTCGGAAATCATGGCTGGAACACAACTGCTTTCGCAAAATAAATATATTAGTATATGATGCTGCTCAGGATGTCA
>NW_006920413.1:2406314-2413842 GCF_000344685.1 Gloeophyllum trabeum ATCC 11539 | reverse complement strand
CGTTTCAAGATCTACGCGATTTATTTGACACTATTTGGCTCTTAACCGTATATGGCGGACGGCAGGACCGGCACACGGCTTTGGACCAATCAAAGATGGGGTCCTCAAAGGACCCCGATTGTAGAACCACGTGGCATCTCTCTTTCCATCTTTAGCCAAGGTGGCGGATGCTGGTCAAGGGACTCAAGAGAACAGACATGACCTAGCTTGGGGCGTTGGAGATGCGGTCTCCAGGTGAAAGCAGCATACTTCAATGTCAGCTGTTTTACATAAATGTCTTGTATACTCAGAACCTGAGGGAGGAGTGAGTGGACATCTCTTCAAATCGTTGAGGTGAATGCTCAGTCGGAAATCATGGCTGGAACACAACTGCTTTCGCAAAATAAATATATTAGTATATGATGCTGCTCAGGATGTCAAGTTTTCAGCTTGCTACCAAATCTTATCTATGTCTACGGTAGCGGGCTCTGCCGCTCGCACGGCCCTACCGCCTTATTGTGGCAAATCATAGGAAACGCGGGCTGTCACAGGCCACGTGAATACACTGTGACACAAATGTCGCACGCGTCTCTGTTCTTTTCCTCCCGTTATCCATCATTCCTTCAACAACGACCTTCCCTGACCATCACTTCTCAGTAGGCTCTACAATATAACTGTGTCCGGCTGCCTCACGGCGAAGATCCTCGCTGATATTACGCCGACATAGTTGAAACGTTGAACCATGATTCGACGACCGCAATCAACAGCTCGGGCGTCAGCGAAGAAGGGGTCCCTGCTCAATTTCTTGATCTTTGACGAGCGACCGCATTGCGCTACAACGTTTCAATTGTGCTGTAGTTCGAGATTGACGTCGGACGCTGCGCATATAGCTATTGGTAAGCCCTTCCTCAGTGCTCGCATCCTGGTCCTGGTACTACTACTCACTTGGACTTGTTTGGGCAGAGCCGACCAGTCGCTGAGCCTGCACTGTGCTTTCATTAGCGTTGTCGTACTCTGCATTCGTTGGGATTCATGGACTCCGACGACACCCGCCATACAGGTCCCAAGACCTACCGTTCGATATTCTCTCAGAAATCTTCATCCTGCCCCTTCCATGGCGCCCTTATATCAGTACCAAACCCTTTGACGCCCCTCTAGTTTTTCTGCAAGTACGTTGGGGCTGGCGAACAGTTGCGCTCTCCATCGAGGGCCTCTGCAAATTGCTCCTTGTAATGTTCACACACGACTCTACCGGCCTATCCCGAGCCTGCCTCATGCAAGACTCGCTTGCGCGTTCTGGCACTGGTCCATATGCCTCGCCGTCCACAACGAATGCTAGATTCAGACCCGTAGGGCACCTGGGCTGAGAGACTGCCTGTCTCTTCTGGCTGATCACATGCCCAGATCCAAAGAAATATGCCTTTCGCTGTCCCTGGGGCAACTCTGCATTTCTGATATCGTCCCGGTGCCGCTGCTCGAGGAAGTCTGTGTATTCACGCATGCTGATGAATGAAACAAATCCGGGATGTCTTTCAGTCTGTTCGGGCCATCTCCTCGACTTCGTTTCCTCGCATGCGACTGGTGCTCCGTTGTGATTTTCAACGTCCCTCTGTCCTACCATTATTTTCCATGCCTGGACTTCCCTTACTCTCAACTCACTGCTCTGGACATGCGGAGTGTCGTGCCTCTATGGCAATGCCTTGATATCCTGCGAACTTGTCTGAACCTAGTTCACTGCAAACTCCACGTTGGACGTGGAGCTATCGACGGCGACCTGGCTACCATCCTTTGCGCCTAACGGAGCTCCAGACTCTGACTTTTGAGAATACTTTCGACGCCCTCGTTCATGGTGTCGTGGGTGCCCTGGTCCTACCTGTGGAACCTGAGGTGAGACTTTCTTGGGAATTCAAATCCGGGTTAACTAAAAGCTAAATGTGAAATGTGACAGGGCAATGATGCGAAGTTCGTCATGGCGGTTTCCCCTCTTCTCCATACTGCTCTCTTCTCCACCCTTGCAAGCAACAACCAAACGTGCACATAACGCTCCCTGCTACATTATTTTTCCCTTGACGAGTGTGTTGTTTCTAACCGTATGTTGAGAGGGCGCGCACTTTGTCCTCTTATCGTGCTCCGGAATTGCTGATGTTAGGATTTGGTGCCGCTGCGTTGCCAGGTTATTTGACGTATCGCGTCTCCCTCGTTTGTCGCCACGTTTTGTAGCATCACATGTTGCTGGCATCCGAGTCATTGCATCTGTCTCGCTGCATCGTTCAGGGAGTAGTACGCGACAGTACACTTGCTAGGTCGACACAAGGAGTAGCTGCGCACCAGTATAGTTCCTGCTGTTGCTGCTGGGCGGTAAAATGCACTACCGAATCTTGCCACAAACCTCTGATGAGCGTGAGCTGTACCATTATAGAAGAGACGTTACTCTTGCTTCACGTACCAATGCTGCAGCCCGTTGAATTTGCCCCCACTTCGACGAGGGCCGAATCTCGACCGTCAAATCAGGATTAGCAACGCCTGGAACGCATCCACCGCTTTAGTCTTGTACCGTACCGCCATCTTAGGGAGCTGCACCACGCTGTAGACGTCGAACAAGGTTCAACAAAGCTCGTATCTTTCCGTATTCTATGGTCTATATCCGCCTTGAATCAGCGTATCTGGAGGTATCAGCCGGAGCCAAACAGCGGAAATCACTGACAACAATAAGATGACGGGACGGCAGGCACTGCCGCACCCCATCGGGCGTCGGTCTCATGATAGTAGACCTCCCTCGCCGACGAGTAATACACGAAGGGACCGCAGGCGGACGTCGTCAGATGCGACGCCGACGACACCGAAAGCGTCCGAGCAGCCGTTCCCATCGTACCTCGACGCAGCGCCGAGCGCGACAGGGACGTCGAGGCGCCTGGGCTTCCTCGGCGACATACTCTCTTCGAGCTCCTCGCTGAACCGGGAGCGTGACAAAGAAAAAGAAACAGCCGGAGCCGCTGTTGTGTCTGCGATCAGGACGGGAACACCGATCCCTGCACAGCTGCTGCCACCGCGGACGCACTCGCGCGCCGACTCTGCGCTCAGCGCCCTCTCCGTTCCCCGGGACTCGTCGGCCTCGCCAGCACCAGCCATGGCGTCCTCGTCCAGCACCCCGGCGAGCACTAGCCTCAAGTCGCACACGTCCCCATCAAAGGTACGCAGCCCCATCACCTGCGGGCATAGCACGCACTCAGTTGACGTCCTCGGCTACGGCCACCCACCCTTCGGAATTTGATGCCGACCCCACACAACGCCAGCCCGCCTCGGGGAGAACATATGATTCGAAGCTCGTGTCGCGCGAGATGCATCGTCTGGGGAACCTCGCGCACCTCCCGGGCGTGGTCGCTGCCGCCGCTTCTGCCACCTCGCTCGCGCTCCCAGGATCCACGCCCGCTATCCAAGCTCCTATGATGGCCACCATCAGCTCGTCCGACAATCCATGGGCCCAGCTGCATGTGCACGTACTGCCGCTGTTCAACGGCGAACCGCTCAGAATTCCGATGTACGTCATCACATTCCTGTAATCACTCCATCTGACTGGATTGCCTGCAGTGAAGACCTGAACGCGCTGGTGAAGAAACACATACAGACGGTCATCTCTGCCTCGCCGCCTCGAGCGGTGGCTACTCTCGAGCACGATGCATCAGAGCTGATAGCAGCGGGCATGGTCACGTTCAACGCGAAGCTGGTCGGGGTGGAGGACGAAGAGCTGGTGCGGAGGGTCGTAGAGCGATGGATATTCTTCTGGGATCAGGTTCTACCTTACGTCGAAGGGGTGCGTCTACCTAACATTGTGCACATCTCACTGCTCCTTACGCGCCTCAGGCTCTCCTCCCATTGCAAACAGACCCCCTCCTCCTCGGCCTGTACCGCCCCGCCAAAACACACCGCTCCTCCTCCCCGACACGCCCCGGCACCCTCATCTCCTCGCCGCAGATCGACGTGCGCACGGTCGCGCTACGCGGCTTCCGCGACCGCGTCATCCTCCCGCTCTTCCCGCGCCTGAACGCGCGGCTCGAGATCATGAAGCGCGAGATGAAGGAGGGCCTGTTCGGCGGCGGACCCGGGGAGAATCAGATCATGCCGCGGCTGCAGCAAATGTGCGTTTAACTTTCCCCCTCTTTCTCCCTGCATCCCTGATGTACCTGCAGGCTTCTGGTGCTGGCGTCGCAGACTCGCCAGCGCCCGAGCACGCTCTCGCTCACGGAGCCTGCCCCGCAGCCCACCGCGGGCGAGGTTGCGATCACGCAGCTGCTCCGGACGATCCGCTCTCCGCTCTCGACGCTGCCGACGAACGCGACGATGCGGCGCAGCCGTACGCCCAGCTTCCTGAGCGGGCAGGTACCGCGGGACAGAAGGGGAAGGATTGGGCAGAAGCCCGGGTGGATGCGCGCCGAGAAGATTCTGGGGAGAGGGGACGAGGGTAAGTCATCTTTCTGGTCAGTGGAGGGTGAAGGCTGACGAGTGTGGGTGGTGTAGACGCGGACGAAGATGGAGGTGAGACGCCGCGGAACCTGGGTTACTTCGAGCGGTCGGAGAGGGAGAAGGAGCGCGAGTTTCTCGATTCGCTGCGGTACGCCTTACATTTCCTCTTCCTTTACTCGACTCACCGATGAGTGATCATAGGAGCCCTGATCCTGAAGGTGCCAATGCGCGAGCTAGCGGGGGTTGGGGCCTGGGTGGAGGCATGGAGGAGCAGGCCAAACCGGAGGAGGACGACGAGGATGAGGCCCTCGATTGGGATCAGGCGCAGGTGCGTTGGCTCGGTCAACTCTAGCGGTACGGGACTGACTTGACCATAGGCTGTTGTGGAACGTATGGTGGGCATGAAGCCGAATGATCAGCAGCCGAGTCGGAGGATGACATGAGCGTTGGCGCATTGGTCTTGTTATGTGTTGCTTTCACTTTCAATCTGCATCTGTAGTCCCGCTAACGGTAAATTATGCATATGGTGTATTTGTAGTAATCAGCACTAAAGTAGGTCCAGCACAGTAATTCCTTGATCTGATCTTGCTCCGCCCCCGGAGAAGCAATTCCTTTACCTGGGCCGGGACAAATCACTGTCCTTGTAGAATGTTGAGCGTGAACAGGAGATCTCCCTCGTCGCTGGCAAAGCCACAAGTCACTGCTCAACATGCCGCAACGCAAATCCAGCATAGGAGTGCAATGTTACTGATTCACGCAAGATTCACGTGTAGACTAATGCACGGTGTCAGAAGTCAGCATAGTGACAATGGGCCGTTACATGCACTCGTACTGGGCGGGTGTTCCGCGATCTTTAGAAGGTCAGTACATAAAAATTGGATGCCTCAAAGTCACCATCATGCTATGGGGTAGCTCATCATCACTGAATTCGTCACATTTACTCCAGAGCTTACCTCGGAAATGATCATGCTGTCCTCGGTGAGCGCAATATACACCTGGTTGGGCCTCTGTATTCCTGTCTGTTGCGCGGGAAGAGCCACGGCTTTACTGGTATACTGCAAAACAGTCTCGGTTCTCAATTCCTGCTCGTCTTCTCCGATCCAGTACGCGGCATGGGCTTTTCTCGTATAGTTCAAAGACTTCGCATCCCCCTGCACGGATTTGCGGGGCCGACGGCGCTGGCTCCTGTTGAAGTCGCAAATCTGCACTGTAAATTCTGACGAGCCTGTGCCTTCCGGTGATGGAAAAGCGACCCTATTTGCAGCCTCCATCCCTGCAGATGTGAAACCCTCCTCCAAGCATGTTCCGTGCGGTATGACGGCCCCTACTGGACAAAAATATAAACCAGCTGTCGTGCTGGGTCACCACCGGGCGGGGCCCAGTCGGACCAGTCCCACACCATCCCGTGCTGGAGACGGGAAGTTCAAGTCAGCACCGAGGCCGGGATGAAGTGCGTGTAATCTCGCCCTCTGTTGCTTCCGGGGGAACAACTCTTAGGTATGCAATGACGAACCTCTCACCGCCAGCTGGGAAAAACGGGACTTGGCGATCGCTGCTGCGAGTCCAATCCGGTATAACATCCACCTCCAGGTAGGCTGCACAAGCACAAACTATGCGGTCGATACAGGAAAGTGCAGAAACTCTCAGTCGATTCATGTTGGACACCGAGCGCAGGGGCCTGCTCCAGATCATAGATCTTCCATGTACACGAGGGTTCTTGGCTGATCGACAGAAGGACGAACTATGCTCTGGACTAGGTGAGATGATTACAAATTATTCAAACCCCTGAGCCCTATAAAAGTTATTTCTTACTAGTGGCTGATATGGGGGATATCTTGGGCATAGTTTGGGTATATTCAGTTATCTGAGGTACCTACCCTTCTACACCACACTCGCATCCAAGGGGGGTTCTCATATCAGAGTTCTATAGTGAGCTGAATATAAGGGGTCATATCACCATAATGGAGAACCATGGTGAGATTGTGCGAGAAACGACCAAGCTGGTGACCCATCTCACTATGGTATTGTAATATAGCAGCAATGTGTCTTAATACTAGTCATCAGTCAGCCTCTCTAAGCTCCTGGATTTGGCTATAGACTACCACCCCACACTATCATGGGCCCCAAAGTCATGCATCAGCAAATTGTCCCGCGGCTGGTAGTGGCTGGCACTTATTCCAGTTATTTTAGCACGTCTACAATCGCATTACCAGCCGAATACCAGACTTGTATTTATGATAAGCCAACCGCCTGTTGAGATACGCTTACCAGAGGATTATCTTATCATTCTATATATATACCCTTAGCAACAAAGCAACCACCAGCGCCTGACTGATGCGCGTCGCCTCACGTGCTAAGTTCAACATGGCGGACTTTGAACTTGACTTAAAAGCGCGCCGCAGTTCGACATCGTCACTCATCCCCTCTCTCCCTCGTATCACGACTAAGTCCCTTACACAGCCCTCACATGCTTCTGAATGGTGACATCGACGCCGTCTACTATAACTCTCCGCGGGTAAGTTCTCTTTGTGAACCCGTTGCCTCTCCTTAAACCGCCTAAGTACCTTCCTACAGCGCGTGTACGGCGGGGTTGATGTGACCTAGAAGTGGCCCTCATCGTGTATCGACATGTCTTGGTTGTGGGTAAGCCATTTCTCTCTGTTACTGTGTGCCCATATTCATAGGTTCTCAGATTGTCGGAGAGACAAGTCTGAGTCATGCTTGCTAGGTATGTTTAGTGACATGACTGATGACTGAGTGTTCTGATCCGTTCTGCAGGTCTACTGCTGCTGGGTTCTACACATACAAGATGACTAGTGTACCAGGTATGTCTCTCATCTCCCCTATCTGGTTTGTAGTGACATGGCTTGCTTTCCATTGAGTAGGTTGTGTGGAGGGTATGGGTCAGCAGATAGTACTGTGTTGAATGTCTAGCCATAGCAAATCCTGTCTAGTAGCTAGTCTGAGCAATTATACACTGTTTATTGTGTTCATCAGCCAATGCCCCCCTTTTTGTTCCAGGGATCTGGAATATCAAGCAAAAGACAGCTGATAGTCTGATTATGGGTCAAAGCAAGCTGGCCTGAGC
>NW_006920413.1:2394348-2405826 GCF_000344685.1 Gloeophyllum trabeum ATCC 11539 | reverse complement strand
TGGCTTGCTTTCCATTGAGTAGGTTGTGTGGAGGGTATGGGTCAGCAGATAGTACTGTGTTGAATGTCTAGCCATAGCAAATCCTGTCTAGTAGCTAGTCTGAGCAATTATACACTGTTTATTGTGTTCATCAGCCAATGCCCCCCTTTTTGTTCCAGGGATCTGGAATATCAAGCAAAAGACAGCTGATAGTCTGATTATGGGTCAAAGCAAGCTGGCCTGAGCTTGTAATATGTATAAGTCTGGTACATATTGTACTTCTTGTGGGAGTCTTGCAACATGTGCCATCCGAATATAATGGCTGGCCCAGCCGTCCACAAGTCTGGTACATATTGTAATACCGGTACTTATTTTAATTGATTATATGCTAATGGTATTCAGATACCAGTTATGGGAAGATTTGCTGATGTGACTCCGTGCCCTCCTCCATTTCCCCTAAACCATCCCAATATCCTTGCCTGTGGTTAGAGCAAGGAGTAAATCCCCTAAGGTATCCCAATATGCCAGGCTCATCCCTTGGACCTCTCCTATTCAGAGAGGGCTGATCTTCCATAGGTCTCTCAGATACTACATATTTGTAATTCATGATCCTGTTCCAAGGGGTATTGGGCCCATATAATGGTGACATCAGAAACTACAGATAACAAGCATCCTGGATGTGCAACAGGTTTTTTTTAGCTATATTCATCACACTGGGATAAATAGAATAATTACCACACATGTGGCAGTGTAAATACTTTTGTCTGCCTGTGTATCCATGGTAAAAGAGTCGATATGAGCACAAATGTTGACAACATGCCCACTGCTGAGGCTGGATGCCTCGAGTATATCCAGGCAGCCTATTGAATGTCGGAAAAATCCAAAAACCCAAATCAGGTCTGATGAAGCCTGATGGTCTTATAATGCCTGATAGGGTTTGGTTTCTATCCTGGTCAGGACGTATCAGGCCCGATAAGATGTGACAGTGTTTCCGGTCTCGTATACATGTTTTTAGTACCTTGCACCTAAAGTAAGTTAGTACTATGCAACTGTGAATTCAGTGCATTACCACGATGCCCCCGTACTGCGGGATTATAATAATGGAGTGGTGTTGCATATGCCCCATACACACGGAAGGAACCAAATGACGGTATATAGCATGATTTGTTTCACATCTGGTATTGCACATTTAGTATAGTAGTTAACTCGCGCGACCTAATTCTCTGTCGACTTGGCGGCCCTGTGTTTGAACCTGACTAGTGCACTCACATTACCTAAGATGGTAATTGGACCATAAAATGCATGTAAGGAGAGAGATACAAAATCAGCCGAGTTGGGGAACAATGA
This sequence comes from Gloeophyllum trabeum ATCC 11539, assembly GCF_000344685.1. Classification (NCBI taxonomy): domain Eukaryota; kingdom Fungi; phylum Basidiomycota; class Agaricomycetes; order Gloeophyllales; family Gloeophyllaceae; genus Gloeophyllum; species Gloeophyllum trabeum. The sequence goes on along the minus strand of NW_006920413.1, from coordinate 2,404,500 downwards.
AGGCGGAAGTGAAGTGAGATTTTTATTATTATTTGTGGGAAACCCTATAAGGCCTCATAAGACCTGATCAGGTAGCGTCAGGCTGATCAGGCTCCGTCAGGCTGGTAGCGCGTTATTCCATATTTTCGAACCTAATATGAGTATTAACGACCTGATGGCCTTATTGGACCTGATAAGTTCTTACAACTTCCGATAAGGTTTTTTCGAAATTTCCGACAGAAGACAATACAGGTGTCACCCGAGCCACAATATGGGTGTCCCAACATACCTGCTCACACATTGTTTTGCGGATTGCTGGGATGCCACAGCACTAAGTCTATAATAAATTATATGACTCAGATTGCTCAGGACTCGAACCTGCCATGCATAGCATTGGCCCTCTTCTGCCATATTTGTTTCCTAGTCAGCTGCTTCGATCCATGTCTCCAACTAAGCTCACTGTCGAGCTCATCACCGAGATATTGTCATGCCTCGATGTGCGAATGCTAGGATAGTTCATACATGACTATCTTGGTCACACTGTGACAGTCACGTGTTTATGGCATGTCAATGTAAGGAAATCGAGGAGGTCATCAATAGAAATCACCACTGTCGAGCTTATTATAAGCTCCATGGGTCGAAATCCTCAAATGTTTTTACAGGAACTGTTTGTATGTACTGTATCTTTTATTCCTAAAGAAACATCATGACTTTCTACCTGTGCCCAAACCTATAAGACCGATTTTGTGCTGTCCCTGCCAAGTGTGACAAAAATAGTCACACAATAGTAGTTGTATATGAGCCAGCCCTATCTTAGTGTCTTGTAGTCAGGTAAACCCCGTTCCCCCCCCCCCCAGTCAAATTTGCTCTCTGATATTTGCTCTGTCGCAGGTTGCGCACTTCCTCAGAGGTGTCATTGACAAGCCAGTGGTTGTACAGTATAAGATCGAGCTATTTGCTGCTGGAATGCACGATTAGTGTTGTGCCCGGCCTGGCTTCAAGCCCGAGCCAGATCAGCTGTATATTCATAAATGAATTTTATGAATACCATGGCTATTTGCACTTGTTTACTTTCCCTCTGTGGGTCAACACCACATGTGCCACATTAGCTCAAAGTCTTTCCACAGAGGATCATTTCTCACTCTCAGACGAAGCCACAAGGAGACTCTCACGTGAATGCGAGGCACTCTTCCGTCACGAAATCCGGGAGTTGAGTATCCCTGGAAGGACCATCAAAGCACCAATCTGAATCATGATTGTGGTGTTAGACTCTGGCTTTGACTGTTGAACAATATGAGGGGGCTGACAGCTTTGATCAAAGATGTTTGGTCTGCTCATCATAGATCTACTGTTGGGATACCAGTGCCGTGCCTGTTGCAGCTCACCTCAGCTCAGTAGTTGAATAGACTTGGGCACCTGTACCCGCTCTGGTCTTCATCAGTTACCATCTACACGTGCAACTCACTACTGCGTAGCCTCTGCTGTTTGGATTCCGTTGAGCTGTGATACCCAAGCTGATTTATAAGTATTATGACTGATATCGGAAGCCAATCAGCTTGCTACTGTGAAAACAACAGCTCGTATTCCCTGGCCAATCGCTTCATTGGACCTGGTTGGCTTGACGCTGGAGGATCGTGGCAACCTGAAGGATAATGATCGGTACCCGTTGGACTCACCGTTGCCGTGGCTACGCCGTGGTACGAACGTGCGCGCGGGCCAATCGCAGTGGTTCTCATGACTGCGGATTGTTACCCCAGCTGCCGGTTACAAGTAGAGTGAAAGCCGATATCTGATATGCGAGTGCCCAACCAATTGCAAGGATTTGGAGACGGGGGTAAATGGAGGGATACAACATTAGAAGGTCTTCGGCACAGTAGTCCAGTATGTTTAAAGCCTGGTGTACACGCACGGCTTCACGGCTCTGGTGTGCCGATGAAAGCGTTCATAGCTACAGGAAAGGGAGGGCTGCTAGTTGTGAAAGTCGTCTCGAATCCCGATGACGAAGGATCTATTGCCAGAACGCCCGTCTGCGTCGTGGCCGACGTCGAAGAGATCATGATGACGGAGGCAAAAGGCAAAGGAGGCAGTCGTGAGAGGAGGCGGCGGCGCGCGCCCTATATAAGTTACAACTTACATCCAGTCGAATATCTGCTGCAATATCCTTCCGCCTCCTCTTCCCCGACAGTTGTGCTACTGCCATCGCGGCTGTCGCCCGGACAACGTACGCAACCGTATCGCTTTGCTGTCCAGCGGCTTCAAAAGCAGCAGGAGCGCAATCGCAATCACAACAACCCCTTCTAGATCATCAGCAGAGGGGTATTGGATCCAGTTCTCGATGGCCCAGCCCTTTTCCCCGGACACGGACGTATTTTCGACCCCGCCGTCGACGCCGATGGACGCGCACGCCCCGGCACCGCTCACGCCCTCGCTGTCCAGGCGTAATAGCCGGCCCTCGAATCTGCGCATTGAGTCTGCGGACTGGACGCCTGATATCGTGCTCGACGAGCAATCGCCTGAGTTCACTCGCTCCCCGAACCGCGCTCACAATCAGAAACAGGCAAACGGAAACGCGAACGGGACGAACGGGTTCCCCCCTTCTATGAGCCCGGGCCCGACGATTACGAACAGCAATCCGAATGCTCATCAGTCCGACCGAATTCCCTCAGCGCCGCCACGATTAGGGACGAGTTCCCATCACGACAATCAGAACACGCTCAAGAGCCCGTGTTTCGTGCACTCGCGGCTCGACCAGGGGCTATCGTTTGGGGACTGGTTGAAACAAAAGTCAGGGAAACAGGGCGGGAGTGGAGGCGTAGGCGTCGCGAAATCGTTGCAGAGTCCCGCCATGGGTGCATTCCAGAAGCACCCGCAGCGGCCTCATCCCGCCAGGAGCCTCACCAACGGCCATTTGCCGATACATGGTGCGTATCCGGATGGGACCAGGTCGGATGACAACAGTGTGTTTGAAGACGAGGATGATGAGGATCGTGACATGAGCTTGACGAGGCAGTTGGCGGAGACGGCGGTGGGAGTCCGGGAAATGAGCAAACAACTTGGTATGTCCTTCAGTGTAAGACTGATTTTGTATCTAATCGGCGGGCTTAGGCCGCGCACGCATCCATTCCATCATCCATAGCGTCCTTATCGTCACGAAAGCAAGAGACAACCGGCTCATCAAACTTACCCGCGAGCTCGCAGTCTACCTCATGTCCAAGAAGACCGACAATGGACGCGGTCTGATAGTGTATGTTTGCTGTTCTGGCACACTCAATACTCAGCACCCTGACAAGTCGATAGCTACGTTGACAACCAACTACGGACGTCGCGCCGATTCGACGCTGCCGGGATCGAACGCGACCACCCGGAGTTCTTCGTGCCGTTCCCTCGTCGCAGGACGTCAACGAGCAGCAGCAGCTCCTCTTCGAATTCGAACGGGTCATCACCCCCAGGTGACGCGGCGTTCCCGAAAGACGAGGGGCAGCTCAGATACTGGACGGCGGAGATGTGCAGCCGCAGTCCGCACCTCTTTGACTTTGTCGTAACCGTAAGTCCTGCCTGTTCTAGCACCGGCACACCGAGTAACCGTATTCGACACAGCTCGGGGGCGACGGCACCGTCCTCTTCACGTCCTGGCTCTTCCAGCGAATCGTCCCACCCGTCCTCCCCTTCGCCCTCGGCTCGCTCGGCTTTCTCACCAACTTTGACTTTGCGGAGCACCAGTCCGTCATGGACAGCGTGATCGACTCGGGCATCCGCGTGAACCTGCGCATGCGCTTCACGTGCACGGTGTACCGCGCTGTCGCGCCCGACAAGGGCCGCCAGCGCAAGGCGATCAAGAAGGCGGACACGGGCGAGATCCTGATGCGCAACCTCGAGAAGGGCGGGTGGGAGGCGATCGAGGGTGGGTGGAGCCATATCACGCCGGATGGGAAAGAGGAGGGGAAGAAGAAGGATAAGGAGATTATGTGCTTCTCGACGAGGCCGGTCGAGAGCTTCGAGGTGCTGAATGATCTGGTGGTGGATCGCGGCCCGAGTCCGTATGTCAGTTTATTGGAGTTGTTTGGTGCGTCTCCCCTTTGAATAGCAATGTACGTTGCTGATTACTTCGTTACAGGTGATGAACATCACTTGACGACCGTCCAAGCGGACGGTCTGACGATCTCTACACCTACCGGGTCAACTGCCTACTCGGTACTGTTCATATTTCAGTTTCTTCGAGCGTCTATTAATATTCGGTCTAGATGTCAGCGGGCGGTTCCCTCGTCCATCCCGAGATCCCAGCTATCCTTATCACCCCGCTCTGTCCTCACACGTTATCGTTCCGGCCGATGCTCGTACCGGACAGCATGGAAGTCCGGATATGCGTGCCCTTCAACTCCCGGAGTACCGCCTGGGCATCGTTCGACGGGCGGGGTCGCGTCGAGCTCAAGCGTGAGTTATTTATCTCTGCGACATTCAAGGATGCATCTCACCTACGTGTGAACCAGAGGGCGACCATATCAAGGTGACCGCTTCCAAGTATCCGTTCCCAACCGTGTGCGCGGACAAGCAGTCGACGGACTGGTTCCACGCAATCTCGCGGACGCTCAAGTGGAACGAGCGCGAGAGGCAAAAGTCCTTCGTGGTCGTCGAAGAGAGCCCGGCGCAAGCGCAGAGCCGGTCGATATCCAAGCCGTCCACGGTCGGGTCGTCCGGGAAGCCAGAGCCGTCGCCTGTCCAGGAGGATGACGAGTGCGACGAGGAAGAGGAGGATACAGAGGACTTTGACATCCGCGACCTGTCAGAGGACAACACGGACGCGGAGGAGGAGAAGAGCGACGGCGAGCCGCAGGTGAAGGTGGAGAACGCGCTGGAGCCGGGCGAGAAGAAGATCGCGCGGGAGAAGGCGAAAGAGGACGCGGTGGAGCAGGCCGCGGCAGAGGCAGCGGCCCAAGCGCTGTCGAAGGGGAACCCGTTCATGAGCCCGTCGAGCTCTCGCTCGGGCGTGCACTCGGGCGTGGAGACGCCCGACCGGTTTAGCGGGCCCGTGCCGCACCCGCCGCCGGTGCATTCGCGGCATGTCCAGTTCCAGAGTCCACCGGCAGCGAGCGACGTGGTCGGGGCTAGGGATTATATTCATTCGCCGACGAGCGAGCTGACCAGTGGAAAGAGCAAGATTCCGAGGGATCGGGATGTGGAGGAGATGAAGACGCCGACGGTGGCGGAGATGAGGAGGGGGGTGCAGAATGGGCACCAACATCATCATCACCATCACCACGATACCAGCCAGCGGTCGAGGTCCCGATCGAGGGATGCGGGGCATCGGGCGTTTGCTGTTTGGGGACAGGATGAGAGTGATACGAGCAGCAATGCTAGTGATGCTAGCGACCTGGAGGAGTGAGGATGTTGTTCGTGTCGTGTTTCGACTTTCGTGAGTATCCTATTATGCCGCAGCAGGTTATTGGTAGAATCATTTGCATTGCATTCGGATTGTATTTTATATGGCACGTTTAGATATGTATAGAACATACGGTAGCAAGTGGAAGAGACGCCTGGTGAATTTCCTTCCGTATCGAACTTTGTGAGGGCGAAGATTGTAATGGTGGGCGGCTGTGGCCCTCGTGTGGCAGGTGCCATACAACGGCCGTCCCTTTGAGCCAGCTTGACGGTGCCTTGACCTCTTCGAACGAATGAGCTGCGGCGGTACTTCTCAGCGATCCAGGTTAGTTATTGATTTACACTCGAACTTCAATAGGTAATTCGACACGTTCATTTACGCGTGACAAGATGCGTGACTGATCGCGTTTTACCTTTAGACTTCGCGCTTCCTGGCTTCGCGACGCGCGCTAACGCCTCGGACTCTATCGCCGCGATACATACAGTATTCCATACTCACAATTGATTTCCTCCAAAGCGAGACCTTTTCCGCCTCCTTGATACGTCGAATATCTTAGCATGGGCGTACCAGGTTTGTGGGAGGTACGTGGCCAGTCTCCGCGCTGCAAATGCACAAATATTGAGCGGTGGCCACATTATAGGTCATACAACCCGTCGGGCAGTCGAGGTCATTGATGAACATAGCCGTCGTGGACGGCTTTGAGCGCAACACATCCGGACGACGCGCGTATAGAGTGGGTATCGACACCAGTATATGGTTCACACATTCGTATTACAGCAAGGGTGGCGAAAACCCGCAGCTGCGCCTTCTCTTTTTCCGCCTGGCGAAGCTGGCTGAGCTACCTTTGCTGCCGCTATTTGTGTTCGACGGGAGGGAACGTCCGAAAGTGAAGAGGGGGAGTAGGATGGGGAAATCTGGGTCCCATGGGCTCACGGACGCCTTCAAGCAGATGCTTGGCCACTTTGGGTTTGAGTGGCGGGTGGTTTGTCAATTTCACATTACATTCATATCGCAGACAGCTGATGTGCATTACTTCAGGCGTACGGGGAGGCAGAGGCTGAACTCGCTCGCCTGAACCAGATAGGAATCATAGACGCGATTCTGACAGACGACGTCGACACTTTCATCTTCGGTGCTCGAGTAGTTATCAAGAAGTACGTGGCTGCAGCTCTCTCAACGTATTTTTGTGGCGCTTATGATATGCAGCTGGAGCAAAGAGCTGTCTGGGAACAAGTCCAAGCCTGCCACTGATGCTGATGGCAAAGTCAGCAAGCACCATGTTATGGTATTCAATGCAGACGACATTCGCACGCATCCTAGTATTGGATTGACCCGTGGTGGACTTATCCTATTCGCCCTCCTCAAAGGAGGTGACTACGATGTTGTGAGTGGGGATCGGTTTCCTTCTGGGGCGTCCGCTGACTTCAAGGAATGCACCAGGGAGTTCCTGGGATAGGCGAGAAAATAGCCCACGGCCTCGCCCGCGCGGGTTTTGGCGACCAACTCCTCACCGCTTTCGAGCGGCGCGCCCAACAGCCCATCCAACCATTCCTCGCACAATGGCGGGCCGACATCACCACCGAGCTGCGCACGAACTCCCGCGGCCTCCTCCCACACAGATGCACATCCGTCACTATTCCCGTCTCCTTCCCCGACCTACAGGTCCTGGAGAACTACGCGGCACCACGTATCAGCCCGCAGGGGGGCGGGCCTCTGCGTGACAGGAGCTCCCTGCATGTCCCACGCATTGCGAGGTTCTGTGAAGATAGTTTCGAATGGGGGTACAGGAGCAAAATCTTGTACAGGTTGCGCAGCGTGCTGTGGGAGGCGTGTGTGATGAGGGTGCTACGCCGTGCGGCTCTCGAGGCGGATGAGAAGGAGAAAACCAGGAGGATAGCCGCTGGTGGAGAGCCGGGACAGGCGATTCGGGGCGCGCTGACTCCTGCAAGGGAAGACACCGTCGGCACGTCAGCTGGGATCCTGAGCATGCATCTCGATCTCGAGCCGACAGCTAGCTCGTCGAATACGGAGTTTGGCAACGCAATAGAGGAGCGCAGACGAGCTGCTTTTCCTGGATCCTCTGGGCTCGCTGCTGCACAGAACACAGCTCGAGCCGCGCCAGTGCCCACAGTCCCGAAAGACGACCCCCTCCTTGTCGAGATTGTCAGCACTCGACAGCACGCTTCCACCGACCGACTGCTTGAATACCATGTGGTGCTCAAGCCAGGCCCACTCGTTGCCCTCGCAAACTCAGGCATCACCGGCAAGCGCCCTGAGCCCTCCGATGCGCAGAAGGGAAAGGAGCACGAGGTAGATCCGCTCGGCGAGACGCGGATGTGGGTGCCTGCGCCGATGATGAGGCAGGTGCATCCGGATCTCGTCGAGGACTATGAGACCTCGCTTAGAGAGAAGGGAAATAAGAGAGGAAGACCGGCATCACAAGAAGAGACTGATGAGGAAGATATGATAGAGCCTCTGGCGCCCGCGCCGAAGCGTCGACGGGCTCCAAGGAAGTCCAAAGCCAATGACAATGATTTGCCCAGTAGTCAAGGCTCAAGTGCTGTGGCACCGGGAAGCTCACACACCACAGAAGTGCACAGGCCACCGCCGACAGACAATGCGCCAGTGGCCTCGAGAGCAGCGTCGGCTGCCGCAGTATCGGGAAGCTCACAGAGAACAGGAGCACACATGACAGCGCCGAAGAACAACGCGCCAGTGCCCTCGAGATCTGCGTGGGCGAACCCTGGTTTCTTGCTCTGGTTTGCAGACTCCGATGACCCCGACATGCTGGAGCCTGGAGACGACGGAGGGGATACACCATACGTTCCGGACCGTTTTGACATGCTGTTTGACCAAATGATTGCGTTGGATCGCCAGCTGGCTTTGGTGGCGAGTACTGGTATAGGAGATGCCGACTTCACCCCAACATTGGCATCCGCACCGGTCATCATGCCTCAGGCAGCTCAGATAAGCAGCAGGAAGGACAAAGGCCAAGCGACGGGACCGGCTCCTGCTCTCGCGAATCCAGACAGCGTAGCCCTCGATGACCCGTCGAAGCCGTTTAACCAGATGTTCGAGGAAATTATGGCCACAGGCAGACAAAGAGCCGCAGCACCAAGGAAGCCTAGACAGTCTGCCTCAAGCGCTACTGTCGCGGTCGGTATCGCTCGGACGGCCGGACCAACAGCGTCATCATCTTCTGCCGTTTCAGCCATGCAGCCTCGGCCAACGCGGGACGCCGCATCTGACCAGTTTGGCACCTTCGACAACCCTTCCGATCCGTTCAATCGGATTTTTGAGCAGGTTATGGCGGTGGGTGCGGGTAAGAAGAGGAAGAAAGCTAGGCAATCTGCGCCAACTGCTGCTTCTTCGGCTTCGAGCAAGCCTTCTAGAGGGATGAAGCGGAAGAGTGCCATTGCTGCTACTTCGAGTTCGTCTTTTCCGGACTTACTGCCTCTTGAAGCTCAAGTTGCTCGTACCCTGGACTCCCCTCCTCAAGTCTCGAGCGCCCGTTCCGACTGCGATTTTATCGAGATTATGAGTGATTCTGATGACGAATCGTCTGCTCCGTCCTCAGCCAACGGGCAGGCGAGAAGCCAGAACCGGTACCGTACAGCTTCGTCCTCTCAGGGCAGCGGGCTTTCGGCGTATGACAGTGAAGTGGAGATAGACCTTACTCTGTGATTCTATGATCTTGGCCAATGGCGTAGATTTATCGGGTCGTGGCATGGCCTATCCTTCTCGATTCCTACCTTCTTTATGGCACAATAATCGTTCATCCCTTTTGGACTGGCGTAATGTACTCTAGCAGCTACCTTATAAGCATCTTGACAAGTGGTAATAGTAGCAAAATACTTAGTTGGTGCACACCAGGTCGACCGGGGTTGTGGTAGACACTGGGTACATCACCCATATTGAGCATGCAGAAACCTGTGAAATTAACGGGTCAAAGGTCAAACTTTTTTCATGATTGTCCATTGCACAATCAGTGAACCGAATTAGAATAATACTACTTTTGATTGTGCAAAAATCTGATTGTGACACAGGATATGTTCTTTGTTCAGCACTATTCATTGAACTTTCATATGTTTCGCAAGGCAACACTATGAACAAAATTTGACCTTTGACCGGTTTCTTTCACACTTTCTCAGTGGCTCAATATGGGAATTGCACCCAGTGAGAGAGAGAAGAGTAGTAGCTGGGACTAGATGAGAGTGAGAAGCCTTCTATGCGATTGTGGATGGAAATGTGGACCGGCACGTGAGGCCAGTACTTGTGTCAGCCGCTCAGGTTGCAACGCCATTGCCGGGTTTACACATCGGACAACTCAATATATGATGCTGACCTGAACCCGGTCGTGAATGTCAAACCGTAAGAAGTAATATACAGCCAAAGCAATATGTAATACTCATTTTGAGATTGTTTAGTCCAGCAATAGACAGTAAGGAATATCAAATATGACATTAGCTGCCGTTAAGGGGAATATATCTGCCCGTAGGCAACCTTTCTCTCCATGTTATATGTGATGACATATAACATATATGGGGACGGTTACCACCCGAGAGTTATAACTTAAGTATATAACGAGAGTGTACGCAACACAGTATTCCAAATATGGCTCAGCATATGGGTACTTGTGATATAATTTACCAGATTCACGCATCAGAATCCACTTCAGCCTGTGAACAATATGTCATATATGGCTTTCAATCGATATTGAGTGGGCCGCCGGCGGCAACAGGCGGCGCCACTCAGCGGCAACAGGCGGCGCCACTCAGCGGCAACAGGCGGCGCCA
>NW_006920413.1:2320158-2377651 GCF_000344685.1 Gloeophyllum trabeum ATCC 11539 | reverse complement strand
GAGTGGCTTGCCGATGCAGCCACTGGCGGCCCGTCGGCGGCCCGATTATATACCGGACGATCCCGAATCAGGTATATCGCACCTTTATGCTATGTGTTACGCTATTTGCATCCATATTCCGGATTCGCTATCAACCCGAGATGTGCTTTGATATTTTAGCTATGATTCATTGTACTGTATCAGGCCAAAAACCGGACTTCCCCATTGTTCCATATATTTATCCATATTTGCTCTATCACTGGGTATATCTGCGGAAATTGATATTCAAATATGGTAATGCATTTGTTTCTATTTGATATTCCCTGACATTACCGTTGTAGGGGATCGTCTGTGGCTCAGCTCCCATATGGGGAGTATATGACTGTATATGGTGGTTGTGTGGAATTCACAATATTGTATTGACATATGGGACTGAATGCCACCGCGTGTCATATTATCGGTTGCTCGATGTGTTAGTAACTCTGTTACCTGGTATGGCTGTGCTGTCGATAAACCCGATCACCTCTTGCCAACTTTCCTGCCATTTCGTGGATGCTTCGTTGCGCTCCTCGACGCCTTGCTTCATTACGATGCACTAGCAATTATTCCCGGTATTTCACAGTTTTGGCGTTGGAATCGTCCGCAGACGACACATGCGCCGCCGTGGTTACCTCTGAGCGACAGATTTTATCGAATGTCGTGGTATCCCAGAATGAGCTGTGAGTGGCAAAATGATATAGTGGCACTGGCTCTACCTACAAACAATACAACTAGACATGCAAGTGCTGGGGGTATCCATCCATATGTTGCCATCGCAGGTCATCAAAGGAACATGGTAAGTTCCCTGTTGCATCGCGACGTGGGCGTAGAATCCTCCAAGCGACTGCTTCGCTGTACCGATGCACTGAAGCAGTGTGATGTGAATGGCAGTTGGGTTCTCAAGACTACATCTTCTTCCGCAACGGAGCCCTTGCTGCTCTGCTCGGGTTGCGGAACGGGTGCTCCGTCGCATTACAGACGTAACGTGTCCTATCAAACACTGGAAAGTGTTTGCTTCTGTACATACCGGTATGGCGGGCTGATGTTATCGTCAGTATGAATTGGATAGATTCACTGTATACGTGCACGGAGAATGACGATATATACTCAGCCCGTATATTGTGAACCTATCCTGTTTGTAACCGCTATGCTACAAGCGATACAGTTCACTGGCAGATGATACCGTCGCATACCCCTGGTGGTGGGAGCTATCTCAAAGCCTCGAAGGCCGAAGATTCGGAGTGGGAACAGGGCTGAGAGGCAAACTTTATGCTTTCAGAGCGTTTTTGCTTGGTTGGACTTGCACCGGGCGGTCGACGGGGGACGACGGAGTCTTTTTTGCCGCTTTTACCGAGCGATATAGCAGGTACTGGAGTTCAAACATTCTACGCCTAGCCGTGCGCCTCATTTCCGCAGTCTGTTGCCCGCGATGACGGCAATATACGAAATGCACAACTGACCACATTGATCTAGCCAGGTGCCATAAGGCGGGCTTTGGAAGAGGCCAAGATAGAGATGTCGCAAGTCGACGGAATCGCATTCACAAGAGGCCCAGGTTGGTCCGAGATGCGAGTCGCTCAAGTTTGTGTTGGGTGAATAATTAATTACACGGCAGGAATTGGCGGCTGCCTCAGCGTGTCCTCTAACGCTGCCAAGAATCTCGCAGCAGCGCTGAACAAGCCCCTAGTAGGTGTCCATCACATGGTCTGTCCTCTTGTCCCAATCTTATTTAACATTGTCTAACTTACCGCCGCTCATACACAAAGCAAGCTCATGCCCTCACGCCTCTTCTAACCACCCCCAAGCCCTCCCTCCCTCACTTTCCGTTCCTGACACTTCTGGTCTCGGGCGGACACAGTCTCCTCGTGCTTGCATCCTCCCTCACGAAGTTCGAGATCCTCGCAACAACCGGCGATGAGAGCGTCGGCCGCGCATTCGACAAGGTCGCGCGCATGCTCGGGCTCGACTGGGGAGAGAAAGGGTACGGCGCCGCGTTGGAAGCATTCTGCGCCGAGGGCCGTCAGCAGTTCGGGAGCGATACCAATGTTGGCCCTGACATATCGATTCCCCGGCCGATGCCGCGTCAGCTCGCCTTCTCGTTCTCCTCCCTCCATTCGAGCGTCGAGCGCTTCATACATGCGCGCGGCGGAATCCAGAACCTGGATACACGCGAGCGCTGGCGGCTCGCGATGGCATTCCAGGAGGCAGCGGTAGCACAGCTGGAGGAGAAGGTTGAGCTTGCGCTGGGGGTGTGCGCGAAGAGGGGACTCAGGATCGGGGATGTGGTGGTTAGTGGCGGGGTGGCGAGTAATATGTATCTGAGGAGCAGGTGCGTTTGCCTGTACCGGTGGCGATGCTGACTGTACTCATGCATGGTAGGCTACACGAGTGTCTGTCCCGATCAGAGAACACTTCTCCGATCAACCTGCTGTTCCCCCCTCCCAATCTATGTCGAGGTATGGTGCACCGCGTTCTGCTGCCGATTGTACTCACAACAGCGTCACTCTGGCAGACAACGCTGCGATGATCGCGTGGGCCGCTATGCACCGCTTCCTTGCGGGAGACCTTGACGAGTACTCTATCGAGCACCGGGCGAAATGGAGCATCGAGGATATTTAATTAGGATGATGGCAGTTTACCAAAGGAAAATCGTACCTGTTTCCCTTAGACGATCGTCCTGAAGGCTGTCAATATGAGTGCGCAAGGTAACTACCTTGTCACAGTATACTTCCTCCTTTCTTTGGGCCATGTTTCTACCTTCTACCCATGACAGTGGTGGATAAGACTGGATCCATGTCCCGGGTGTAGACTCATTATCAAGGAGACAAAACAATAACATTGAGAGTGAATGTGCAACTGTGGCATTTTCACTTCAAAGTGGGAAAACATGGACAAACAACACGAATGATGAAGTCAAGGCCAAGGCCCTACATGTAATAGTTTAACCACATCTACTCAACATCACCTAACCTAGAAGAAATTAGTCCCCTTCAATGCGAACCTCTCCAAACTCCTATAATCCGGCCGGTCCTTCGCAACCGCCCACAACCACGTATCGACGTCCGGCAGCGTGATGCTCTTTATCCATGCCACACCGTCCCCCTCGACTTGCATCGTCCCCGCCAGCTCGACAATCACCTCGCACGCCTCAATCGCAGCTGCGCGTAGGATGAACGCCTGCTCGACGGTCAGCTCGGGGCCCTCCTTTGGAGGCTCCTTCTTTGTATCGGCAGTGGTTTCAGTGGAAAATGAAGGACTAGGTGCTTCTAGGAGTTTGTCCATGGCTTGCCGGGAGGGATGAGGGAAGATAGAGGACAACGAGTGTGTGGCGGCGTTGGATAGGTCAATGATCCCGAGGTAGACTAGCATGGAAGGGATGACGTTGTCAGCACAGATGGGCATATGAGTCGTGTCCGGTATAGGGAAAGGCGGGGGAGACAGCTTGTGGAAGCGGATGTAAACGCCATGGATCAAGAATAGCGCCTTCTTGAAGCAATATATAGCTGGGAGGAAGTACATTTCAGACAGACTTGCGTCGCTGAGGGATCCGATGTACGAGGAGCACTTACGCGTCCCATCTACTACGGCCATATCGCGAAACGCGGGTATCCCCTTCACCAGCCTCTCCAGCACGCCCTCCATATCACCCCTCGCCGTCTTCAGCGCCTCCACCACAAACGCCCCCAGATCCGGATAGCCCCCACTCACAAGTGCCTCGCCAGTCGAATTTAGCGTTTCCGTAACAAGCTTCACGAGCTCGTACGCCGGCCCGCCCAGCTCTCCGACCGTCACCCCTGGTATACTTTCATGGTTCCTCTCCGTATGTACGCTCAAGCCCATCAGCTCCGCAACCTTCCCCTCTCCGACGCTCTGCATTGCCCGCGCTGAGAGCAGGTCTGCGTCGGAGTCGAGGTACATGGAGAAGACGAGCGCGCGGATCGAGTCCCACGCGCCGCGCCCCGTCTGGCGGTGCAGCTCCGCGCGGTAGCCCGAGCCGAAGTTAAGGAGCGCGAGCGTAGAGAGGAAGGTGAGCTCCGCGAGGGGCGAGGGGAAGTTCAGCGGAAACGCGAGCCCATGGTGTCCCGAGACGCGGTGGAAGGTAGTGGTGAATGCGGGGGAGAGGAGCAGCCGCTTGATCGCTTCCGTGTTGATCTAGCGGCATGTAAGCATGCGACGTTAGTATGAGTTCATAAGCACACGGTAGAGGATGGATACGCACCTCTACATTCGCAGCAACTCTCGCAGCATGAGACGACTCCGTAATCGACTTCAGATACGAGCCAGACGGCGGCAAAGGAGGTTCCACAGATGTCATGCTTATAAAAGTCCAATTCTTCACCTGCCTCGCGTCCAAAGTCTCGCTCACCTTTTAAATACGTGGCTGAGTATCGCGTTCTGCTGCGTGACTCAATGACTTCACTGGGGGGGCTCCGCTGAAGAGCGGTCTCCACAACGCCTTGGTGGCAATGGTGAGGAGCAAAGGAAAACATCTCAATTACAGGATCGCCCGACAAGGCTGGCGTCAGGAAGCTGACGTACGTGCAGAGAAACGGAAAACATATCAGTCACGTGCCAATTTCCCCGTGTGCGATATTGACGCGTCGACTGCACTGCTTGTCAGTGCTTGACAGCAATCGGCGAAACGATAGAGAACTTTCAGAATTTTTCGCGCAGGCAGCCGAGCCCGGAAAGGTAATTATACCCCACTCGGGTCCACAGTGCACCACGACTCACCACTCTTGTTTTGATCAGGACACAGCATTAGCGGAGCAAAATTGGTGATACCCTACTCCAATAAGTAAGCCGTGGAGCGGCTGCTGAGTGCGGAAAATCTCAAACTTCTCTATCGTTTCGCCGATTGCTGGAAGTCTATTTCTCCCTCCATCGTCCAGGAATACGGCCTCGGCCATTGCGCAGAGCCTGCTAATTTGTTTACTTGCGGCTACTTGGGAAGAGTGCTTTTGAAGAACCTCGCGCCATCATGTATAGTGTGGCAGTCGCGTCAAGATGCAGGATCCGTTCATTTGTAGCTCTGGGTGGCTTAAATTCGTGTAGACGCTACTCAGCCACTGCTCAGGATGGTAATTCATTTCTGCCTGATTATCGGCCACCTTTCATCGTTCATCTTAACAGACGTCAGAGCCCGACTGACCAGCGAGCTTAAAAATGCCATGAAGGTACGTCCGCGTACACCCGGGCTCCTGACAAGCTCTCTAACTCAATCCATCCAAGAATAAAGACACCTTTGCGTCCACAACGCTCCGAGTACGCCCGGCCTCTTTTCCCTTATAGCTCCGACGTATTCACTTCTACTCCCGGTTCAGTCCGTTCTGGCCGAAATTCAGGCTGCAGACAAACAGTCTCCCGATCAGAAAATAGGTGCGTCGAGTATCGTCTCGATCATCCGCAAGGCAACTCAGAGACGGGTGAGTCAGAGTACTAGCTATACATCGGCTGATCCATACTCAGAAAACTTTCCTGCTAAAATGAACTCAAACTTCAAACAGAACGACGCCGCCGAGCAATTTGTTAAATCATCCCGGCTTGACCTGGCAGAGAAGGAACGAAAGGAAGTGGAGCTGCTCTCTTCGTTCTTGCCTCCTTTGCTTCCGGAGAGCGAGATCGACCGTCTTCTGCGGGAAGCGATGGATGAGCAGGTATCACCCGGAGAAAACCCACACAAAGCCTCCGGTAAAATCTACAAAGCGTTCTACTCAAAGGTCGATAAATCTCTCGTAGATCCTGATCTTGTGAAGAGGAGAGCAGAGGCTCTGCTCAAAGGCCATCAATAACCTCACTGTTTGACTGCGATCCAGGATGCCAGACAGGTGACTCCTACTATACATTGCGCTATTAACATCGAAAACATTGCAAACCATGGACAACAACGACGAACGACAGGAAGTCGTTCGGGTCTTCAGTCTTCTTCTGAGTCTGAGGATTCTGACCCGACGTGGGGTTGGGATGGATCCCGAGCACTGCCCCCAGACACAACCTCTGAAATTTGCTCGGACGTCCGCCACGTCCGCTCCAAAACTTCATCTCGCAATTGCAATAGAGTTTCCGCCACATCGGGTCCCGCGGTGGACCGTTGACCACTGCTTGCTGATGATGATGAAGCGGCATCCCTACTACTCGAAGAAGCGGCAAAATTTTCGCGTAGATTTTGCGTCGGGCCTTGGTTATCTCGCAGAGCCGCCTGCACACTGGGGAGCACGCTCCGCACCCTCAGCAGCTCCTCCACGCAGCGCGACACGGTCCCTGAAACTCCTTCGAGGACGCGGATCCGCTCGTCGATCGCATCTCGTGTGATCTGGTCTAACCGTGTCAGCTGCTCCTCAGTGAGAGTCTCGGGGAGCCGGGTGAACGGAATGCGAGGTCGACGAGACCTCCCTATCTCGTCTATAGGCGTCTGTGCCAACGGCCTAGGAAGACGCGTTTGACTTGAACGATCAGGTGCGGGGTAAGCGGTTCTCTGTGAACCGACAGGTGCGTTCGGGTTGTAAGGTACGTACGAACTCGTAGCGCCAGGGAACGGAGGAGGGGACAGGATAGGTATCAGCTTAGGAATTTCCATTCTGTCGTCCCCATTTGACGTGCCAGTAGCCGGGATGTTCAGGCCTGTTGAATCATCAGACGTCTGCTGACCATTCGTCCCCTGCAAATCGCTGGGTCCCGGGGTGGACGCACTTGTGATGTTATTCGATGAAGAAGCGCGCGAATCCGAGGTGAGCGTTTCCGGGCGAGGAGTTCCACCGTTGAAACGACGCAAAGCAGCCTGTACAGCAGCTTCTCTGGGCGTGATAGCTCGTTCCGGCTCGGATGCTGTCCCTCCTGGCGCAGCAGAGCCGGGAGCGGAAGGGCCATCTCCCAAATGATTTGTGTTGTCGTGTTGAGGTGCAGGTGCCTGTGTCGTTCGTGTCGGCGGGGGCTGTTCCTGCGCAGCTGGCACCTGTCCAGGGAGTTCGGGCTGGAACCACCGCTGGTCCACTCCCCAGGGTTGCCAGATGCCATTCGGCCCTGGGAAGCCTTGGAATATCGGTACAGCCTGCAGAGGTCGCTGTTGCGGATTCTGCTGGTAGTAAAGTGGCTGCTGCTGTTGATTCCATTGCAGCGGGAGCGGTTCCATGCGTACACCTTCAGCAAATTGTCCCGGGACTATCGGAGGTTGCTGGGCAGCGCCAAAGATGCGGCCAAAGAAACCCGGAGCGTTCGCTTGGGGAGGTTGTTGGCCCTGAGGCGGAATCTGCTGGCCCCCTGCTGGCCCAAAAAAGTTGTCCGGAATCGGGATCATACCTGGTTGAGGTCCAGGAGGTCGCGCTGCAGCTTGGCCGGGCTGTGCCCCCTGCGGATTCGTTTCCAGCACTGTTCGCCGACTGTCATACGAGCGTCAGAATGTCACGTCCAGGAGTTGGAAATTTAAGAAGGGCCGCACCATGTCGGGCAGCTTTGCTGTCGCTCCAGCCAGGATCGCAGGCAATGGAAGTGGAAGATATGACCACAGGGCAGCTTCTTGGGCGTCATGTTCGGACCGTCGGGTATCTGTCCCTGAGGTTCAGCCGCGTTCGCGCCTGACTCGCCGGGCGGCGGCGGCGTGTTAGAGAGCGACATCTCTTCTCGGCATATGATGCAGGTTCGGTCCGACATAGCATTCATCTCTTCCTCCGTGGCATTCGGATAGCGCTCGTCCATGTTCCGGGTGGCCGTACGGTAACGTACGAGAGCACGCAACCGAGTGATGAAGGAGCGCGACGTGAGATAGACATCGCGAAGCACGTTGAGCGGTAGTCCGTAGAACGTGACTATTATGCCGCAGAAGGTCAGATACGTGGTTAACTTGAGGAAATCTGGATTTAGGCAGTTAATATAGCGACGGCTGCTTCCAGAGATCCATTCTTACCAGTCGCCAGTTCAATGTAGAACACGTACATGCTCTTGTTCTCCCACGGCGGGGCAGCGGCACCGCCCCGGGATCTCGCTCTGCGCAGGTCAACTACGGAGAGAACGTACTTGGCCATGGAGTTGAGAGCGCTTGCCATCAGAATTGCATACTGGGTAGCGCCCCATCAGCACAAGCAAACGCTCTGAGTGTGCGGGGACTCAACGTACTTCGCTCGCGAACAGCAAATTGCCTCCAATGCCATGAGCCAAGGTACTCTCCACTGCGAATACGAACATGGCCATATCTGTGAAGGCTAGAAGCGCACACAAGCAGTTCATTCGGACATGGAATACAGGTGGAGGTCCTGGATACGGGACTTGGTCCATCTACGCAGCACATTGAAAAGCTGAAGGAGGTGTAATGGAATACGCAGCTTACCGTGTCTATTCGATCTGCCATAAGCCAATGGAAGCATTTGATGAACAGAAGTAGTCCAAACATGAATGCAAAGGGCATGTCAAACTCGTCCCGGAAGATAGTGAAAGCCAGCAAGGACTCTGTGACAAAAAACCAGAGGCGGTCGTACAGACGCTATGAAGCGGTGGAGTTGTCTGTACTTTCCAGTGTATTGACCAAAAGTCAGGACACACCTCGACCTCCCTCGTCTGTAGAGGACCAAGAAATATCCGTTGCATCATCCGACCGCATAGTAGAGCCAAGAGGAAGCCGAAGTTTACAAGGATCTTGGAAAGAACGTATGTAGTATGATAACAGCACGATTGAACAGGACAACTTACAAGAACACTGCGGCTGCTCCTCGAAAGGTAGATCGCTACAGAGTAGAAGTTGCTATAATTCTTTAAGGCATTCAAAACGGCTGCCGATACCGCCACTGTTGATAGGATGCTGTATAGGAAGAAGTGGGACGTCAGGGCCATGGCGAATGGCCGGACTCTGGTTCGGACGAAGTCATTTATCGGCATGTCCACTAAGCCAGTATCCCAGGAGGAGGCCGTAGCTCGGTGTGGCCACAGCGTCAGGGAAATCCACACAGAAGTACGCAAGGTGCTTGATTAGGCGCCCGACTTCAGCGCGTCGACGTGTCTGGCAGCGTGTCCGTGCGAATGTAATCCCTCAATAGGGAGCACCGGAGACATATTTGGCTTGCACAGCCAACACTCTTCGGAGTATGTTTGAGCTACAGTCCGAAGTCTGTATGTTTTTCATCGTTTCCTTTCCGAAGTCTGTCCAGAGTGGCCCTTGTCTAATTTCCTGCCTATTTCGCTTTCCGCTTCCGCAGTTTAACCCCCGTGGCATTTGCCTCGATACCGTCGGGGCATTGTAAGTACGAATCGGTGAGTGATTGGCGCCGAGCTACGGATATGACTGAAGCGCCTTATTCTCCAGCGCTTACAACCCTGGATCAGATCGAGAGTTGCCGGTACCTCAGTCTCTGCTTCAATTCCCCATCCCGATTCTGAGAGATTTTACCGGGCGTGTCATATCTGAGACGCCGGGGGAGGTCGCCATCCCAGCAAGAGATTGATGCCTTATACTGTCTGCTTTTGTGAAATTGACGAAGCTGTGTCTGAAATTCTCACCTGCTACAGTACTTTATAAGGTACTCTGGTCATCACCCTCTAAACACCGAGCCGCTTGACTGCCTTCACTTTGGTGATGTCTTCTACCTTACGCCACCGGATGCCTTCGAACGGAGGACTAAACCGCAAGGCCGGAGGTGACATCAAACCGGAAAGCGGGCCCTCCAGTTCTGATGGGGGGCGGAGCACAATTTATGTGTTGATTATATTGCTATCATTGGCTGTCTCTGCTATCGTCGTTTTCGGGCCTGGTAATGATGTTCCATTGCCTCCTTCATACGCACTGTGTACCCGCGACGGAGATAACATATACACTGTGGATGAGGAGAATAAGCGTGTACAGTGCTTGCTTGTTCAAGATGCCCATATCATTGACGCGGGCTCTCTGGGTGAGTCAGGTGCTATCATATCGCTGCACCGTGAAATAATCATATGCCACCCAAGATGAGGTAAAAGCTCGATGGGGGATCGTTGCACATTCAGCGCAGTCGAGCAACAGCAGTCTCGAAGTTAGATACGTCAAACGAGGGTCGATAATCGTCCCAGGCCTCAGTGGTTCGTAACTGACCTCTAGCCTCTGTATGTTCTCACTTCTTATGCTCTTCAGATTCACATGCGCATATGCTAGAATATGGCGCGAGTCGCCTGCTGCCCCTGGAAGGTGCAAAGACTGTATCAGGTTTGTCTTCCAGCCCTGCGGCACTGAATATCTGTTTCAACCTCCATCGCAGCCGCCGTGGCTTTGGTGAGACGCTTCATTGAGTCTGAGCCCGACGTCGCGAACGACACCTCCAAATATATCGAAGGCTGGGGCTGGGATCACACCGCGTGGCCGATACAAGAATTCCCAACTGCCGTTCGTATTCTAGAACACGCCAAAAATGCGAAATTGACTTGTTCCATCACGATAGGCAGACCTTGAAGCTGACTCAGTAGTCAAGAGTCGTCCTGTCGTGTTACAGAGTAAGGATGGGCATGCTCTATGGGTTTCTCAGGCCGTTCTGCAGTCTATGGAACCCTTGCCTGACCGCATGGAAGGCGGTGTCGTCGTCCGCGATGAGTTGGGGCGCCCTACCGGTCAGTAGATACTCGGTTCCTCGACGACTTACCTGATTCCTTTGCTGGACAGGCGTCTTTCTTGATAACGCCCAAGAACTGGTGCAAAAGCCACCGTTGACTGAGAAGGATCTTCTTCGGCGTTTCAAATACGTGGTACAAGACGCGCTTGCCAATGGGTTGACTTCCATTCATGACGCTGGCTTTAGTCCGGTTTCTCTAGCCTTCTTCAAAGGGTAGGGTGGATCCACCTTTTGCTATGCCCGCACGCATATCTCACTGTTCTGGCAGCCAAGCAGAGCAAGGAACTCTACCTGTACGTGCTTTCTGTGCCCGTGCATCTTTGGATTTTTCACCCTTGCTGAGTATAGCTCCGCATATACGGCATGACTTTTTTCGACGAGACCGCTGATTACTGGGGCGATAAGTCCGAAAAGATTATCAACGCCGGCAACGGCAGGTTAAGCGCTCGCAGTGTGAAGATATTTGCCGATGGTCAGAGGCTCTATACTGTTATATCAACGAGATCACGCTATCTCACCTCGTGTTCTTTAGGCGCCTTAAGATCTGGTGGTGCAGCGGTACATTTCAGACTCAGTTGTTAATCGCGCATACAGTCTGACTGACTTCGTCCGACCTTCAGCTGCACGAGCCATATGCGGATAACCCTGGTACCCGCGGGTTTATGCGTTTGTCCGCCGACGTCCTAAATAATGTGATCCCCCGGTTCCTCAGAGATGGTTGGCAAGTGGTGAGCTTCTCACCTGTGCGGATAACTTGGCAGGTGACATCTGACTCTGGTGAAGAACGTCCATGCTATCGGCGATAGGGCAAATGGCATCGTATTGGATGCTTTCGAAGAAGCTCTGAAGGGTGTCAATGTTACTGCTCTCAGGCCTCGCCTCGAACACGCGCAGATATTGACTAACGCTGATATGGCGCGGATCGGGCAGCTCGGTGGTATGCTTTCTTCTCGGTCTTGGCGGCATACCGGAGTGCACTGAATGAGCACTTCTGTAGTGATAGCGAGTATACAACCTACACATGCGTAAGCCGTTCAGAATCCTCTGTATCGCAACTCATTCGCGCCCCTTCATAGGATAAGTGACATGTGGTTCGCAGAGGATCGATTAGTAAGTTGATGGTTCTTACACCCTTTCGGCTTCTGGTTACTGATTTCGCAATACTCTTACAGGGCCCTGAACGTGTTAAGGGCCTTTATGCCTTCCGTTCTATTATAGATAACGGCGGTCGAATTGCGTTAGGAACCGATTTCCCCGTCGAAGATATGAACCCTCTGGCTGGCTTCCACGCTGCAATTACCAGGGTTACGGCGGACGGGCGCTCACCGCATGGTCCAGGTGGATGGTGAGTGTACATCATATTCTTGGAGGCATTTCGGAATTCATCTCCACCTCACCGTAATGGAACAGGTTCCCTGAGCAACGCCTCACTCGGGTGGAAGCTCTGAGAGGTTAGTCCTTTTGACGAGGCAGTGCCGGACGCATTCCTGACTAGTTTGATTAGGCCTCACGATAGATCCCGCTTATGCATCTTTCACCGAGTCAACCTTGGGATCCCTAGAACCTGGCAAACGCGCTGATTATGTGGTCCTGTCTCAGGATATCATGTCAGTCGACGAGAAGAAGATCTTGGATACCAAGGTGTTGGCGACCGCGATAGACGGCCGCCTTGCCTACGGTAAAATCTAGTCTGCGGACCCTGTGGTGGACACAGCATGCAAGTGGACTGCGGAGAGTTTTCCCGCAGATAGTGGCGTTCATTAGCATATTCCTGTCTCATGATTGCATTCGTTGGGGTGATTCCGAGAGAGGGGTGTCTAATGGATTATTGTGCCGAAGCGATGGTGGTAGTATCCGCTTGTATCTGTCTTCCAGCTCAGGTTCCGCGCAGAGAATGAATGCCCTAGTCGCCGTAGCCACTCACCGGCCCCTTGGATCTTCATGGTTGATTCCCTATATAATCGGCCTCAGGGTATGCAATGGCTAACGGAGCGATAGTGCGGAAGTTCTTGTGGGGCAGGCTTTGGCTATAATTAGACGTGTCGACGCGTCGCGTCCGCGTCTCGTCACACCTTGTCACGCGTCTGTAAGAAGGGAATATTGGCAAGCACGGGCCTCTGACACACTTCACTGTTCTGCTTTTAAGCGCAATGCCTGGTTTTCAAAGCGTGGTAGCAGGGACGAAACGGAAATCCGATGGACCAGACTTGAGCGGAGCACCGGGGAAGAGGCCAGCGCTAGATGACAACGCGGGTTCGACAGGCGCCGGGACGTGCTGGATGGTACAATGGTGCGCCTTAATCTATAAACACGCTCGTTGCTTGGTGAGACGGTATACGTAGGAGGGTTCCTCAGCAGAAGAAGCATAAGACATGGGATGGAGACGCTGTTCTGGTAGTAAACCGGGGTGGGGCTAACTTGGTTAATCTGGAAGGCAAACTGTACGCCATGACACACATTGCAACCACCGATGGGCTGTATTGACTTGTGTACAGAATAGCGAGCGGTAAGGTCAACGAATCTGTGGAAGAAGGGAAAGAATTCCATCTGGGTGGCAAAGACCTCGAGATAGATCATCCTATCCCATGGTCGGAATATCTTTCCGGTGCTTGCTTCGGTGCAGGCACATCATCAAGCACTGCACCGTCTACCTGCCATATGCTACCTAAACAGTCCAAACCTTTCAAGCCCGTCGCGTTGAATCCGGATCATGTGAGGTCGACATCCAGAACTGCAGGTATTGCGGCCACCCCAAAGAAAGGCATTCAATTGGAGCCGGTGGACTTGATGGCAGACAACCGCATATACGGGAGTCAGAAAGATTCTTACTGGACAGCGAACTGGAGAAAGCATCAGCAGAAAAAGCATAAAACATGGGATGGAGATGCATTCGTCATGCAGAAGGGTGACAAGCTGACCCTAGTATCTGAAACCGGCAAAATGTGACCCATACACCGTATATGCGCTACATGTATACCTCTGACTCTGTCTTTTCTTTGCAGATTGGGGAGTAAGAAGTGCACCGACTATCCTCTATACAGCGGCTACCACACGTTCGTCGGCTCCAGAGAAGTCGAGTTGGATGCAGAAATCCCCTTATCGCAGATGCCTACTATTACAGGCCAAGTCGAGGAACCTGTCATCGATCCTGAGTATGATCCCGCGGCGTACTCTAGCCAAGCTACTACACCTCTCAAGAGTACATCAAACGCCCTCAGCTCTCCCACTGCCCCGCTCAATTCTGCCTCGACGAGCAAGAAGTACGTTGCACCCGCTAACTTCTACGCCAAGGTGCCTCAAAAACCAAAGAAATATGGTCCTTTGTACGTGTATGCGCATTCCTGTTGGTATCCCCTCACTCTTGCTCGATAGGCATGACCCCGAAAATGAAGGCTCTGTAGTAATGAAAGCTCCTACGCCGGAGCACATAGCTAGATTCAACAAAAAGTAGTACCAATGCCCTACGTCTCGCCCGAGCTACGTTCCGACTAACCTTAACGTCCAGGAACTCCCCTGTAGTTCCTGTCGTGATAGATCCTATCCTTTCCCGGCGTCTCCGCCCGCATCAGAAAGAAGGTGAGTGTTCATGGCTGTCGTATTGTGGAGGCTAAATTGACGCACAACTACCAAGGTGTCAAGTTCATGTATGAATGCGTTATGGGTTTACGGAAGCACGAAGGTCAAGGCTGCATCCTTGCGGATGAGATGTGCGTTTGTCGTAACCCGTTCGTTCTACGACACTGACGTGTCATAATAGGGGTCTGGGCAAGACACTTCAGGTTCGTCAACATGACTCTAGCGTATCCTAGTTTCGCACTTCTCATTTCTGACCTAACCCTGGCAGACAATAGCTCTCGTGTGGACGCTTCTCAGTGAGCGGTATCTCACGATGTCACACTAGCTCATCTGATGCCTTCTTTAGAGCAGAATCCGTACGCTGGCGTAGGTC
The DNA here is from genome assembly GCF_000344685.1 of Gloeophyllum trabeum ATCC 11539. NCBI lineage: Eukaryota > Fungi > Basidiomycota > Agaricomycetes > Gloeophyllales > Gloeophyllaceae > Gloeophyllum > Gloeophyllum trabeum. Next base: position 2,363,122 of record NW_006920413.1, on the reverse strand, counting down.
CTGTGGTGGGCAAAGTGCTCATTGTATGTCCAGTTTCCTTGGTAAACGTGAGTATCGTACAGATTCCAGCCTTATTTCACATCTCCTCTAACTTTTGTTTAGAACTGGAAAATGGAGTTCCATAAATGGTACGGAAGGCGTGTCTGTATCTTGAGGAGTGATCCCTGATCAATCACCGACGTTAGGCTGGGGAAAGACCGCGTCGGGGTCTTCATTGGCGACAAGGACAAGAACCAGATCAAGCAGTTTATCAACTCGTGAGTTAATGCCGTAATCGAGAAAGGTCTCTCGCTTATTACAGCACATTAATAGCAAGATTCACCAAGTACTGGTCATCGGCTATGAGAAGTTGCGATCAGTCATGTAAGCCTTTACAGCTCTTTTGGAGACTCAACCCTCAGTGACATATGCACAGCGAAGCCTTGGCGTATTGCCAGTACGTTTAAATTCGCTGGTAATTGACTCTAATTATGACCTGAACCGGATTATCATAGCCCGCCCATCGGCTTGATCATATGCGACGAAGGTAGAGGCCACCTTGAGTGCTGTGCAAAGCACGCCTGACCGTGTACTCTAGGCCATAGACTGAAATCCAGTGAGAACAAAACTTCAAAGATGTTCCAAGCCCTGAAGACTCCCAGAAGAATTATACTCTCGGGAACGCCTGTGCAGAATGATCTCGGGGAGTTCCATTCGATGGTACGTATCTCCTGGATATACCTTCGGCTTCCTGTTGAGTATCTTCAGGCCGACTTCTGCAACCCTGGGCTCCTGGGTCTGTATCTTCCTACTTTCTACCTGTATATATTAACCGATTTTCTAGACGATTATAAAACCTTCCGACGGGTATATGAGCAACCCATCCTCAAGAGCCGTGCACCCGACTGCACATCGAAGGAGGCTGAACTGGGGCAGGCTCGTCAAGCACAGGTAGGACTTGCCGAACCAAGTGTTGTCGTCACTCTTGACACTCTATTCTGTTGTAGTTGACAACGATCAGCAAAAGCTTTGTCCTGCGAAGAGAAGCCAGTATCCTGGGCAACTATCTGCCTCCCAAGTATGAATATGTGGTGTTCGTGACGCCCACGTCTCTCCAGTTGTCGATGTTCTCGAAGGTCCTGAACGTGGATAAGCTTGATAACCTCATCGGCGGCTCGACAGCAGAGTCGCTCGCTCTCATCAACATTCTGACCAAGCTGAGCAACAGCCCCGTGCTCCTCAAAGCGGTTGCTGATAAGGCGAAGATGTCGCCCGGACAAGGGGGCAAGATGATCAAAGCGAGCTCTATCCAAGAAGCTCTCAAGCTCTTACCAGATAGGATTGTACCAGAGGATGTTTCTATGAGTGGTAGGCGTAAACCTTGACTTATCGGTGACCACATCTGAGATCAAATCAATACCCAGGGAAACTGACAGCCCTGGCCAATCTGCTTCAGGCATTACGAGAGGTACGTGAAGCAACTGCAGGACTCTCACTCGTACTAACTCGCTGAATGCCCAGTCGACGTCTGAGAAATGCATTATTGTATCCCACTACACGTCGACATTGAATGTAGTCGAGGCCTTCTGCAAGAAGAAGCGTTATACTTACCACCGCCTGGATGGGTGCGGATGGTCTCTCTGACCGTAATAGCCCCGACCATTCATTTCTTCCATTTAATGTAGTCAAACACCGCCGACGAAACGACAAGAGTATGTCAACGACTTCAATAAGTCATCACAGGCGACTCGGTGTACGTACTTGACTCACAATAGTTGGGGTACATGGCTGATCTGCGTGGAACAGTTTTATTCCTGTTGAGCGCCAAGGCTGGTGGTGTGGGGCTGAATCTCATCGGCGCGTCAAGATTGGTTCTGATCGACTCAGACTGGAACCCAAGGTTTGCAGTTTCCTAGAATATTTGTCGAGATCTATGATTCATCTCCACCCTAGCCACGATTTACAGGCTATGGCTAGGATTCATAGGTAAGCTAGTGTGGTATTATAGGTCCTATCCTTCGGCTGAACCCACCATCCAGAGATGGACAGAAACATCCGGTCTTCATCTACCGCTTCTTGACAGCTGGTACCATCGATGGTGAGTGCGCACGCGTTAAGTCATTGCAGAGTTATCAAAAAGTCTGTGCAGAGAAGATATATCAGCGTCAAGTGACAAAATTAGGCCTGGCAGATTGTGAGTTGACGTTTGAGATATATTTTGAATGAGCTGACCTCATGTTGCTGTAGCTCTGATGGGATCGGTAAGCCAGCGTCTTCACCTCTTCTTCAAGGTACCTACCCAGTCACGTAGAGCAAGGCTGAGTCGAAGTCAGATTCCTTCTCCCATAAAGAAGTAAGTCCTCGCTCTTTCACGAGAATACTGCCTCTGACTGTTCCGTTAGCTTCGTGATATATTCAGAATTCATCCAAACACCGGGTGTCAAACGCATGACATTCTGGAATGTCCTTGCGACCCGACGAATGGTAGGAAGCCTGTGGAGCACTCCTCGCCTAGCATCTGCCTCGATGAAGATGACGAAGATATGGGGGATGTGACTTCGGGCTTCGTCGTTGCTTCACAGCTGAAGTCTGAGGATATCAACAAGATGGACAAGGCCGTGAGTAGACACGATGTCCCCCTTCAGTCAACATTGACCGAGAGCTATAGTATCTCCAAAAGCAAAAAGCTGCTCTCGCAACCTTGGGCGAATGGGCACACATCAACTGTCTCCAGAAGTCTTCGAAGATAAACATACATGATCGCATCCTTCGTGATCTCGTTTACTCTCCGGAAGATGAGGTGGAAGACGAGGAGCCTACGGAACCTAAATCCCGACTGGATGCACTACTGGAGGCTGCGGATTTCGACAATATAGCTGCACTGGACGAACCGAAGATGTCGCTCTCTCCCAGGGATATTCCTGGAGGGTCAATATCGTTCCTCTTTGAGAGAGGTTCGAAGGCTCCGGTAGAGGAAGGAGAGGAAGATCAATAGACGCTTACGCCTAATTCCAGTCACGGTATCCAATACTCGGCGCACAATGTTCGTATAGATGTAGAAGTTCCAGTGTAGCATAGCAATGTACATAGAACAAGCAAAGATCATAATACGCCCAATGGGACATGCAGTGATCGTGGCAGAGGGCTCAGTGGCAGAAAACCCTAGTGTATGATATTATTGATAAAATACAAATTTACAAGTGTGTCGCGTAGTCCCGAGAGGAAAAAACAAGGAGGTCAGAATGACGGCATAGAAAGCAACTTTGCAATATCACGACGTCGATAGTAATCACGGGGATGAACTCCCATAGGCAAAGAGATCCAACGTGTCGTCCGACGAAGGAAACAAGTCCACAGTTGGCAGCTCAGGTTCAATCGCGTTCACGACCCAGGGATTGCTTTCCGGGGAATCACTGTCGGGCAAATATCTCGCAGAACCGATCGGCGCTATCTCCGCGGGGGAGCTACTCGACCTGGCATGCGCACGAGTCCCATTCAGGGCCTTAGGACAAGGGGAACCGATGTCCGACAGAGCAACTGCACGAGCCTTCGTGAACGAAGCGATCGGATCGGGCGACGAGGTCTCGGCACCAGGCAGGGCGAGCGGGTCGCTGCATGCCAACGTCGACGAGTAGTCATCCTCCTCTCGGACAGGCTGAGGCACGACTCGCTTCAACTTCCGTCTCTTGGGCATCCTCGCCTCTCCGGGGGACTCGGTCTTCCTGACCCAACACCCAATCATCTCCTCCCACTCCCACTCTTCCTCCGCGTCCCCATCGCGCCCCCGCTTCCCGGCGAACGCGGCGCGCTCGCTGCGCTCCACCTCGTCGATTAACAAGAGTTTGCACTCCTCCCACCTCTCCGACTCATCTTGCGAGGTGAACAACGTCGATGAGGAGCGGAATGTCTGTTCATACGTCTGCTCGAACGCCTTGAGCGCAGAGACCCACCACGCAGCCTCTAGCTGTAGCGTTTAAACACTTGGTCAGCTCAACGTAACGCAATAGTCCTGACGCACCACGATCCAGCCGTTTAGGTTGTGCACTGCTGTCTCTGGCTTCCATTCGGATCCCCAGAACATGGGGAGTACCGCCCATATGGTCAACGAGACAAGGACAACTGCCATGACGCATACTTTGAGATAGGCTTTCCGCGCCTTCGTGGTGACTGGATCGTTGTCCCAAAAGCCTTTGGAGAACGGCGGGTCTGGAGGAACTTCTGCATGGGAACCCTCCGGCTCATTAAGCTCTTCTACCACAGTCTGGCGAGAAGCAGCAGCAGATTCATTATCCTGAGGTTCCCGAGAGTCTTGATCCTTTGCCATCGAACGCGCTGGTGGACCGGCCGACATGGTTGGACTTGCTCCTCAGGCGGTTCTCCAGCTAACGAAGGGAAGTACGGAGGACGGCCAAAACCGCATTTCGAACATGCTTCAATCTGGTCTGAACGCCCTACCTAATCCTGTCAGCCACGCAGCTTACCCATCCGACGGTGGCAAAAGATTGGGATGCTTCCCAGAGAGGCGTCATGCGTCAGGCGGTGAAGTATATCGGGACGATGCATTCCCCGCGCGGACGTGTTTATTCCATGAGAGGCAGAGACAAGCCAACCTTGTTCAACAAATTAACATATACGGCCAACATATGGCTGCAAGGGTGCTCGATGGCTGCAAGGAGGCCGCATAGATCTGATGATGAAACGGGTGCTGAACATGGTCAAGGCCTTGTCACCACTATCCACTCCGAAGGTCCGCCGCCAGCTGTATGAAGCGTTGTGGCAATAATAAGCATAGGCTACTGTTGGATGTTCATGTTCCTGCATACAAAACTGCGAGCAGTGAAGCCAGCATACAACATGTAGAGTACAGCCTGAGTAAAGTCAGGTAAAGTCGCGGAAGCAACAGCTCCCCCTCGGCAATCACTAGCGAAGAATTGTGAGATCGGAAGTAGATCATGGATCTCAGAGCTCGGTGAGCAGAAGTGGCAATAGTCGTACAGATGATCTACTTTAATACACACGAAAGCCGGACGACCCAGTAATATAGTGCACGGCATGCAGAACAGTACAGCATAATCGGCGAAGAAGACGTAGATAGATTGACATGAAAGTGTCAATTGGGTCCAGAAACTATCGTACAGCTCACCAGTCTATGATTGACGACCTCTCGACCTGCCACGCCCAGTCTTGCTCTTCGACTCGCTAGTCTCGGGAAGTTGAACCGGTCTTTGGCAGACTGGACAGCGTCCAGAAACGTCCGTCAACCACGGATCCAAACACGTTTTCTACAGCACAGTCAGCACATCCTGCGGCTGCACGAATCAATCTAAGTGACTCACGTGGAATACATGTCCGCAAGCCAGTAGCCTCAGAGGCTGCGGGCCCTCCCCTGCATCCTGTAGCTTCAAGATCTCTTCACGTTCCTCTTCGGTCACCTCACCGACACGCAGTTCCTCGATAGGTTCATCACCTGAAGTATCTCCGTTCTCACTATCTCTGGCTTCGGTGTTGCTATTGGACTCTCTCTTGGCACCCATGTCAGCCAATCCACGTATCCTTTTGGGCTCTTCAAAATCCAAGAGGCATATCGCACAAGCGGCCCGATTCTCTTCCAACCTGACGAAAGGATAATCTCCTTGTTCCCAATTATCTTCCCATGCTAACTCAACCTCATCCTTCTCATCATCTTCGTCCTTGCTCTTATCTTGGTTTCCTCCGTCTTTTCGATTGGATTTCGCTCCCTTCGATTTCGTGAATTTACGAAGGAAAGCGAATCTTCGTCTTCGCCGACGGGGAGCGACCAGCTCGTTCTGCGGAGCCTTGGGAGGATATGTATAGACAGGCGCAGGGATAGCTAAAGGAGAAGCCTTATCTTCGTCTGGAGGAGCGGGGATGTACAATACCAATGGGATACGTTCCACAACGGATTTCGGCAGTTTCCCGATCTCGGGTTTGATGTAATGCGGGTTCTGGAGAGGATGACGGCCCAGGAGAATGAGGGTTATGTTCCAGAAGAGCTAAAGTGACGATGTTATGACACCACTCAGGCAGTTGACGAACACGACCACTCACTATGATCAGGGGTCCGAATATAAATACAACTAAGCCCACGACTATAACTTCCACCACCGTAAGATACATGATACAGAGGATGCCGAACGTGAGCCACCAAATGTGCGGTGCATCGTGCCGGCAAGTGTTCACCGACGTGTATTCCAAGATATGTGCGATTACGAACCAGGTCAGAGTCAAAACAGAGGAAAGGAACGACATCCTATAGCACAGTCAGTTTATCGGTTAATTAAGAGTCGTGATGAACGGATGCGACAAACCGTGAAAACAAACGTGCATGAGGTCGTGTCGATGCTTCATTATTGTTGCTGCCGTGGCTCGACCTGCCGGTGCTTGCCGCATTATCAACCATGCGAGTAGCAGCGCCGGCTCGATTGGCAGCTTCGGTTTGTGGATATGGTCCGCGGGTACGACCGGTCTCAGCCGTCGACAGCACATTCTGCCTTTCGCTGTCTGAAAGGTCAGAACGGCCTTCACCTCTGACGGGTGCAGTACTCACAGGGCGGAATTCTGCCGGGAAGTGCGATCCCGGGTGTACCCCCACACTCCCATGGAGCAACCCATCAAAATCTTACCGACCCAGAGAGCATTCCAGATTCCCAGAGGCCTAGCACAGGCCTGCCACTCATCGTATTGTGGCATGGTTGGACTTCGTCGGTGTGCTGCATATCCCAGCAAAGTAATAACGATGACAATCTGCGTAAGAAGTAAGCATGCATGCACGTTGCAACCTCGATACATGGTGTCCTTCCTGATGAGTTACGCACCTGCATAAAACCGAATGATAGGGTCCACACGATGGAAACTAGTGCCTTCCGCGCTTTTGTGGCGTACCGCCCATATCCTAGGAAGGTCATGATCTTGCGGTAGCGGGGCGCATTCGGCGGCAGAGGCTCAGTCACATCGGCAGGAGGAACGTATGGATCGGCTATAGGATCAGAGTCGCCTAACATGCTAGCAGTAGCAGGGTCTGTCCAGTGAATCGTGGTGCGCTCTCCGCGGGGAGAGACGGGTATTCGCACAGGGCTAGGCATAGGCCGTATTGAGAGACCCGAATCTCGCACCGGTACTCTCGGTCGTGCAGGCTCGAGTGCAGGAAGCTCACTGTGCATGCGATTCAGGTGGCGATGGGGGCTAAAGACGTCGTATCCTTCCGAGTATCGATGATGATGATGATGATGATGATGGGCTCGAGGTGCATGAGACGCCCGGGGGAGGTCTCTCCTATCGCTGGAACTGGGAAGCAACCTCTCTGCCGCACTGGATGACCCTATTACCTGACTCCTTGGCCATTGCTCTGCAAATTCGACAGAGACTGAGTTGTACCCCTGGGAATCCGGATCCGGTCCAAAGACACGCATAGGCGGGCGTGGTAGCTCATGTCGAGCGATGTCAATGTCGCCAGTGGACCGAACCCTTCGGAGAATATCCGTACTTTCCTGAGCAGACGAGCGACTGCTAGCCATTGCCACAGTGTATCACAGTCCAGTAGTGGGGCCAAGTTCACGAGATGGAGGTGGTCCGACTGGGCGTCAGTGCCGTCTCGGGCTTAGCCAGATGCGATCATGCAAACTCCGGAGTATTTATGGATACAGCTCAACCAAGCACTGCAAGTTCAAGGCCCTGGTACCGAAACGAGCGACAGCAGCGACGCACTGTAAAGACACCTGCAGGGAATAAGGTCTGTGGCCGCCACTGCCGCACGCATGCGCGGCGTTATTACGCGTCTCGCTTACTAAGTCTAGCTGCGTACTGCACCTCTCAATACATCGCAGTCGATTTGTTCGAGCTCCTGCATACACAAAGTACAAGGACGGAATATGGCACAGTATCATATACCCTGACCGAATCGAAACATCATCTAGCGTAATTCCTTGGTGTTCGTGTGGCAAGGCGTGGGCGTCTAGATCTAAGTGCGGGCAGAGACCGATGCCCCGGTTTGGAGAACAGTTTCCTAGAATGATCTTTGCTGGACCATGACGCCGACATTGAGAATGTCCTTGGAATGAACAATGGGACTCTGCGGGACATTTATTATGATCTCTGAGAGTTAGGGGACATATGCATGTTATTCCCATTAATATGATCTCTCATTCTTTATGTCTCTGCCCAAGTCCCACTTTGGAGCATGCCAGGAAAGTGTTCTGCCACCTATCTCATGAACGACGAATGTCCGGTGCCGGGACATCGGTCCTTGCCCGCGGTGAGATGGACTCGGAAGGAAGCAGAATCGGGCGTCACGCCGCTATGAATCCTGACATCGATATCGCCATATCTGGCTTGCTCGTAAAGGGATTCTCAACCAGTGCAAGAGCCACGACGCGAATACATGGTGCCACAGTTGTGGCGTGACGGAATGATAAGACCCTTTCCCAGGTACTTTAGAGATACATTATCCAAGGCAAGATTATACTTGGTAAATGGACAACTGCTATCTGCCCTTTACTTCTCGCCAGATTGGCGTAAGGGCCTGAGCTACTGTATTGGCCGCCACTTCTAACTCACCCCGCTCCTGTTCGTGAGGTATAGCGTCAAACAGACGTCTGCTTCGCCATCGATCCGGGTGAAATCGTCTATGAGACTTCTCCACGAAGACCTTGTAGTCCTGTGTCCGCATATGATGCTTAACTTCAATAAAGAACTTCTCCACAGCAGACCACTCGACGTCTTCGACTTTGAAGGTAATAGGCGAGTGGAGAACAGGCCATGGTACAGCCTCGAAGGTCAAGGGTTCTTCATCTTTGCTGAACTTGGTATTGTCGAAGGCTTCCGAGAGGAGCTTATAACGTTCCAGAGCTCGCTGGGACGTCCAAACCCCTCTGGACCACCTCTCCCATTGCTGGCGCTTGCGCTTCTCTCTCTCATCCTTCTCCCGTCGGGCGGCCGATTCCCTTGCTAGACTCTCTCTTCTCTCCTGCTCCTTCTTCTCTTGTTCCTTCCGCTCTCGTGCAGCGCGCGCAGCTTGCTCTTGCAATCTCCGCTCTCTCTCCGCGGCTTCCTTTTCTGCTCTTTCTTGCCGCTCTCGTTCGCGGCGAGCCTTTTCCCACAAAGGCCTATCTTTCTCCAGGTCAGCCAACTTACGCCGCGATTCTTCGATGGCCGCCAGCCTCGCCTGCTCTTCATCATCCACTTCTGGCTGGGACGGATCGGCATGCGTCTGAGGCGAAGGTTTACCTTCCACATCCGTGCCTGTTGATCATATTTCATTAATATCCTGAACGCAGGGAAATAAGCTATTCCAAATAGGAGTAACTTGCCGTTAAGACTGATATCATTTTCTTCTGGAACATCAGGGAGGACGTCATCCACGGGAGGTCCATGCCTGTGCTGCTTCGCAGCTGTAGATGTGCCTCGCACATCCTTCCTCAGCTTCCTTTCACGAGCGTTCTTCTTCCCTGCGAGATCCCGTTTGTTTCTTGTCGGAGATACGGTACGTGCGCGTTTGAAAGACCGCGGGAGTTGGTCGCCGTCAACGCTTACGTTACTTGTGCCGTCTGGCGTCTGGCTCGAAGTGAAGTCAGACGAGACTTTGTCACTTTGTGAGCTTCCATGAGATGCGCAGAGTGGACAGCCGAATCGTACCTTTGCGTTTCACACACTCTGGTTTCCGCGTATACGGTGGTTGAGAAGTGGGGAGTACCTCATCTTCACCGGTGAGGTCGATCATCTCCCCGTCTTTCCTCTCCCATTCTGCGGCTCCATTCTGGAAGCGTCGCGCTAACTTTTCTCTCCTGGAGGTCCTGTTGGCTTCTTTCAACTCCCTAAGCTTGTCCCGAAGCTTAGAGCCTACAGTGCGAGTACGCTCATTTGCTTTAGGCTGCGGGGTAGCTCCGTCAATAATCATCCCCTCAACTTCATCTTCCTCATTGCTACTTCCCAACTCGTCGTCTGAGCTGTCCCAATCCGACTCTGGGTCTTCCAGGACCTCTTTCCGGCGTGGCCGCTTCGACGATGGAGTCATTGGGGGTGCTTGTCTTTCCGGAGACAGAGTGGCATATCTTCGCTTCGAGCCTGTGGCATTCGGTGGTAGCTTATCAGATTCGGTTTCGGGAGCCCTGCCTTTGCCCTTGTCACGGACTATGGTCGTGAGCGCGGGCGGTGCTCGGACGGTGCAAGTGTATTCGGGATCGAGTTTATAGATGTCCCATAGGTCTTGGTCAAATTCGACGATTTCTCTGTTTGTTTCCTTTAGCACCAAAAATCAGGGCTCGTTATACCCAGTGAACTAAATCCCCGCACGCTGAGCCACAGCACTCGCGGGCCGGCCTCTGGGGGGCGGCGGAGCAAAAGGGACACAAGTTTCAGCGGTCTACTCACCCGCATAAGTCTACGTTCCTCGGCCATGCGCCCTCATTCTGAACTCCGGATTCCCTCTTCGCGGTCGGGACAAATCTCCAGGTACTCTGTCCGTCAGGGCCTGTCTCAATGACAACACGCTTGGGCCTGTATAACTCTTCGTTGAGAGACAGCTTATTGATGTCCGGTAACGACTCCCGCCACGCTGATGCTGTTCCAGGGTGAAAGGACGCGAAAGACAGCTTGGAGCCCGTGTGGCGGAGGAGGCGACCTGGCTGCGACGAATCATATCGACCTGGGGACGAATTTTCAATACTTTCAGACATAGAGATACATCCAGAGTAGCACCAAGAGCTCTTCAAGCAAGATATTGCACGTAGAGATACAGCAAGAAGTGCAGTCTTGTCTACAACGACGCCTCCATGCTGAACCACTGCGGGGGGCCACGCGGCGAGCACGTGATTATGCACGATCATTGTACGCAGAATTCGCCCAAGCCCACCGAACGCCCACAACGCCCAGGTTGCATCGATAGGGCTTTTCGCCTCTCAAGAGCCGTATTTCATCGTGATTTCGATTGCTATTTCCCCCCCTTCGCTGCAGAACCAATGCTCGGTTACACGCGCAGGAGCTCCTTCGAACGTTTGTGGCCAAAGCATCCAAAGGAGGCAATACGCGATCCAATGTGACGAGTCAGAAGGGTGACGTGACTAGGTGAGTACCCGTCAATCATTACCCGGTCTGGGGAAGGCAATACAGTCCACTGACTCGGGTTGATTCCCTTGAGTACTTGTGGCGGCTGGTGGCCCTAGCCACATTATCCTTTACCACCATGTCGAAGCTCCGTGACTTCCAGAACGAGATCGAGGAGATACACGATCGCGAGGTATCAAGGCAGCGTGCTCAAGGGCTAATAGATGTGGATAAGGAGAACAAGAGACCAATACGTCCTGCGCCAGTAGAGGTGAAGCCGGAGGGCGAGTCCAGTGCGTCTGGGGAGAATGGCAACAGCAATGATCTGGAGGGGATGCAATTGGAGATACAGGTGTGTCAATGCAATACTATAAGGGTCCCCATAATTAATGTGGACTCCAGACGCTCCTGTTATCCGGAATTGAAGCAGATCATGATCGTGCGAGAGATATGATCGCTCAGCTGCTGACGAGAGCAAAGGGGGAGTGCATCTTCCGCATAGGAACTCGACCCCCGAACACAAGACTCTTCAGTGGCGAACCATTAGATGGTCCGGGATGGTCTGGCGTGACAAGGACATTGGAGGAGGTCGACACGCTATGTAAAGAGGTTGTTGCATGCACCGAGGAAGTGGGGGGCAAGGCGTCCATACTGCACAGGGCGGTGACAGGGCAGGCTCGCGCGGCCCTGTTGCTTCGATTACCTCCTCCAAGCGTCGCGCTAACCCCGGAAGTTCGTGTAGCCGTAGTTGGCAATGTGGACAGCGGCAAGTCCACAACGTTAGGTGTACTAACACGAGGTGCGTGTCTGGGAGCAATTCAATCCCGTGAGGGTATTTTGAATATCATTAGGCGGCCTGGATGACGGAAGAGGCCGGGCACGAGTAGGACTGTTTCGGCACAAGCACGAGATAGAAACTGGAAGGACATCCAGTGTGGGAATGGAGGTCAGTTGCGTGCCCGCTCATTCAGGCAATATTCAGAAATTCGACGCCGCCGTAGATACTGGGATTCTCCCCAGATGGCTTACCGATACTACCGAAGACTGCGAACTCCATGGATTTAGACACCATCCGACGCGAGAAGATGGGCTGGGAGGAAATCTCCGTGCAAGCTGCCAAGATTGTGTCATTCATTGGTGCGGACGGCGCACCACCTTGTTGCAGGAGCGGATTCATCTAACTTGCGGTGGGTCGTAGATCTCGCTGGACACGAGAAATATTTGAAGACAACGCTATACGGCCTCACCTCTGGAGCGCCGGCATGCGTCATGCTCATGGTCGGTGCCAATGCCGGACTGATCGGAATGTCGAAAGAGCATCTCGCTATCTCTCTTGCTTTGAGTGTGCCGGTGGTTGTTTGTATTACGAAAGTGAGGCCGTTGGATTCTATGTATTGTATACTGATGTGACGAGCGTAATACAGGTTGACATGACCCCTCCGAATATTCTGGCGGAAACCATCAAGCAAGTGGTGAAAGTTTTGAAGAGCCCCGGCTGTCGGTACGCATCACTTGCTCGACTCCGTGAATATCGTTTCACCTGGTGTACGTCTCAGGAAAACGCCGGTATTTGTGAAGTCGAAAGAGATGGCTATCGAATTGTCACAAGTTTTCGCAAACGAGCGGTGGGTTTCCGTGTGATTCCTGTAGCCGTTTGTCAGAATTGAACTGATCAGGGCTGATTAGTCTGTGCCCAATATTTCAGCTTTCTAACGTCACCGGCGAAGGATTAGATTTCGTAAGTCGACTCTGTTCGACTGTTCTGTTGTTTGACAATATATCTGCTATCGATGGATGTAGGTCCGTCTATTTCTAAACCTTCTCCCATCAGATGAGCACGATACCACCAAATTCATGAATGATCAGCCGCTCGAGGCACGTAGCTTCTCTTCTGTCGGTAATTAAGTCCTCCCTGACTTCGGAGCATCATACAGTACTCCGTCACAGATGTCTGGTCTGTGCCATATGTTGGGACTGTCGTCAATGGTATCTTGAACGGAGGCACGGTTAAGACCGGCGAGCAGGTCCTGCTGGGACCTGACTCGAACGGGAACTATCAGTCCACGGTCATCAAGAGCATGCAGCGAAAGAGGTATGGTGCATGTGGTGGGCGAAGGTCGCCGCGGACAACTGATTGATGCCGTCTTTCCCTTAGAGCGCCGGTGACGACCGCGGAGGCCGGCCAGTGCGTTTCTTTCGCACTGAAGCGGATACGACGTCAAGCGGTTAGGAAAGGCATGGTGATTGTACATAAAACGGAGACACCGCCGCGAGGTACACATTCTTTCACAATTCAAATGCAGTATTTGGTCATCGCTGAACCTTTTCCCCCCGTATTTGACTAATAGCGATTAGGAGGTTCGAGGGTCAAGTGCTCATCCTGTAGTACGTAACGATTTGCAATGCGCTGCGGGCCGTCCTGATAAGAGTTTTCCCTCAGCCATAATACAACCTTGCAGAAGAACTATCAGGTATGCTCACAATTCTTTTATGCCTTCTTTGCTTGATGTAATCCTGGGATGCGCCACCCTGAAGGCTATGTTACATTGCGGTGTAAGTGGGTCTCCTTTCGGTCAATGTTCGTGGAGGGATCCTCACGTATCAATGATTTAGGCTATACGACAGACGGTACGGATAACGGATATGGATCACCCTCAAGGGATCCTGCGTACGGGTGACCGTGCCACTGTTAAGTTCGAATTCATATCCCACCCCGAGTTTGTCAAGGAAGGCATGAAGCTGCTATTTAGGGAGGGGAAGACAAAGGTACGCGAAGTGACGTAGAACGTGATTGACTTATATTCACGAGCCGCATGGCAGGGTTTGGGTGTCATCACACGATTATTGGATTGAGAGGGTTGCGGTTCCGGCTTGCCAGTGAATCCCGTGCTTCCATCTCTCCTCTTGTACTTCATAGGTACTCTGTATGTACTACATAGGGCTACACTTTGTCCTCTTTCTACTCTTGGACTACTGGGACTACACTAATCACGACAAAGTGGTAGCTTGTGGGGGCTATAAATCCGTTTGACCCTAACCTTGCGAATGGGTTAGATTCTCCGTCTTACGTAAGCTGAAGGCAGCTCTTCGAGCACAGCCACCATCCTGCCTTGGTCCTCACGTGGGTCAAAATTTCCCGCCGTCCGTTTTGGGTGAGGCCTTCGCTGCAGGCTTGCTCATTCCGTTCCGTCCACAGCGCACAACTGCTTTCGCTGCTGCTGGCGAGGTCTCGTCGTCGTCTCTCGCGTTCCACAACGAGGATAGCATCTCATTCTTATAGAGGCCTTTGTTTCAACATAGACTGTATTTCTACGGGCCACGAGACGAACCCTCGCCGTCGATCTCTAATCGGATATCCATAGATTTCTCGCTGGGCCTTTGGCGTTTCTGTTATGTCACCTGTCGCTATATCAATCATGAATACTGAATCCTTGTCTTCCCTTCTGGACGCCCTGCGATCTGCGCCCACTGGCCCTGGTAAGTCGCGTAAAGCTTTCCGTACAGCAGACTCGATTTACGGAATTTTTCGTCAGATGCCAAAGCGGCAGCGGACAAGGTGGCTCGTGAAGTATCGAAAAAAGGTCTACAGTCGCTAGAGTGAGTCATCTTGTATCTGCGATACCCGAAGGCCTGACGAAAAGTATTGCATCAGAGACGATGGTGTCCTGGCCGCACTGCATGGCTTCGCCACGAACAAGAAGTCCGGATACGAAAGAGAGTCCGCCGCAATCGGGTTCCAGTCGCTAGCAATTACATTAGGTGTACCGAGTGGTCCCATTCTCCTTTCGTCCCTCCCCATTCTCTACGAGCTCTACATGGACAAGGGCGATGTAGTCCGCTCAGCTGCTGCAAGTGCGAACAAGGCCATCTTGAAGCTTTTCCCGCCGGAGTCAACGAGATTAGTCTTTGGAACGTTACAGGAGGTGCTCGAGAAAGGGAAATGGCGCAGTAAGGTCGGCGCATTGGATGCGATCAAGAGCTTTGTGAGCACTGCTCGCGATGCCGTCGCGAACGAACTCGTCAATATATTACCTGCGGTTGGATCTGCTATGCACGATACAAAGCCTGAGGTACGTTGAAATGGTATGCCGTCATTGAAGTTCTCTTATGCCCTGGCCTCCAGGTTTCTTCCGCAGCGGTCAAGTGCGGTAATGCGCTCTGTACGACTCTAGCTAACCCAGACCTTACCCCTCACATTCCAATGCTCGTGAAGTGCATGCAGAATCCGGACTCTGTCCCGGCTTGCATCAAGGCGTTGTCTTCAACAACGTTTGTATCCGAGGTCACGGCACCAGCTCTGGCCGTCCTTGTTCCACTGTTACTTCGTGCCCTCAATGACCGGAGCATGGAGGTGCAGCGCAGAACAGTAGTGGTAATCGATAACCTTGTTAAGCTTGTCCGTGATCCGAAAGTTGCCGCTACACACCTAAGCCCGCTTGTCGAGGGTGTTGAGAGGATTGCTAAAGGCGCCGCCTTCCCAGAGGTAAGTTCTGCGGTATAGCTTATCATCAGACACCCACTGATCATCCTATGGCAGGTTCGCGCTTTCGGGCAGACTGCTCTCGATACTCTACACAAAGCTGGCGCATCTGCGACGGCGCCTCCACCTATTCCACGTGATCTCGAAGCCGAGAAGGCTGAGACGACCTCAGTCCTTCTGACACTCTTGCCGCAGGAACTGGTTACGGTATACTCGATAAGTCCGAATGGTCCTCCCACGCCAAAGTTTTCTCTATTCTCTCAAGTCCTACAGTTCGCTGCGTCTTTAGTAGCCGATCTCGTGTATCAGAGGTATTTCCATGATGCTGAGGTGTGGAAGAGGTGTCTTGGCGTCTACGTGGAACCGTGGCTGCCTGCAGGGGAAGATGCCTCATCGTTCGCGGATAGAGTCCGCTCCCACTTCCTTGCTGTGGACCGTGTAAGCCGTTGCTCGTGCACAAGGAGGTGTTTCTTGCTGATGTATGCTTTTGAATAGGCTAAATACGCTCCTACTCAGACTGGTTCGGATGAGGAAGGTGAAGTTCTGTGCGACACGGTGTTTTCGCTCGCCTACGGTGCCTTGCTACTGCTTTCCCATACAAAGCTTCGCTTGATCCGTGGGAGGCGCTACGGTATCCTCGGCCCGAATGGTTCCGGCAAGTCAACATTGATGCGGCAGCTAAGGGATGGCAAAGTCGAGAATTTCCCGCCTCAGGACCAGCTAAGGTGTGTGATGGTGGAGCATTCTCTACAGGGCGAGGACGGGTCATTGTCGGTCATCGATTTCATTGCAGCGGGTAAGAATTCAACGGCTGATATCATGCGATAAGCTTTCTGAGACGCGAGATCTGCAGACAAGGCGCTGGCTGGAGTACCTCGTTCACGGATTCGTGACCAATTGCTCGAGGTCGGTTTCGACGATGCTCGGCAGGCCGAGAATGTTGGAGGCCTTTCCGGAGGTTGGAAGATGAAGTTGGAGCTCGCTAGAGCTATGTTGCATAATGCCGATCTGCTGCTACTTGACGAGGTGCGTATGCCAGCCTGTTTTTGCTTAGGCGAATCTACTCATCGTGTTATGCTAGCCTACTAATCATGTAAGTAGGCCCATATCCCTTCCCTGGTTTCTTTTCTCACAGCTGGATAGCTGGACCGGGCCTCAGTGCAATGGCTTGAGAAATACCTTACTGCGCAAAAGAATGTGACATGTCTGATCGTTAGTCATGACTCCGGGTACGCAGGTACCATGACTTATAGCGCGCAGATGCTGACTTCTGCTAGGTTCTTGGATAATGTAACAACAGACATAATACACTACGAGTCGAAGAAGGTTGGTTGTACATCCCTTCGCTATTACTTCTTGCTGACGCGCGGTGCCCAGCTTGTATACTACCCAGGTAATTTGTCGAACTTCGTTTCCCACCATCCCGAAGCCAAGTCCTACTATACCCTCGCGGCTACCTCTATCAAATTCGCATTTCCGCCACCGGGATCCCTGATGGGTGTACGGAGTAATACCCGGGCAATCCTCAAACTCACCAGCTGCACGTACACCTATCCCGGGAAAAGTACACCTAGTTTATATAATGTTAGCTGTGGCCTGTCCCTATCAAGGTGAGCGATCCACATCGGATGAAACGGCATTGATTTTGGTATTAATATCTCTCGGTCGTCCACAGCCGTGTCGGCGTTATCGGACCCAACGGCGCGGGCAAGTCGACTCTAATCAAACTAATAACAGTCTGTATCGCCCCATTGAACATTACGTAGATACTGAATATAGGACAGGGCGAGACCGAACCGCAGGAAGGGACGGTATACAGACACCCGGCCCTTCGTATTGGGTACGTGGCTCAGCATGCCACGCACCATATAGGCGAGTGGTTATCAAGTAGTTAGAGTATCACGCTGGCTTACACGCTCTATAGAACGCCATCTGGAAAAGACGCCGGTGCAATACATTCAGTGGCGATTCCAAGATGGACACGATCGTGCGTGCTTGGTTCCCGACTTCATCCTTGACCCTCCCTCACTGACGCTGTCCTTGCTGCTCAGGCGAGATTTTGGAGAAAGCCACACGTGTACTGACTCCCGAGGAAAAGGCGCTCTACGAAACTCCCTTTGTGGGCAAGAATGGAACCACTCGGAAGCTCGAGGTATGCTCCACCGTATCTCTAAGTCCCACCTCTCTGAACACCATTCATGTTCCATTCTTTCAGTTGATCATGGGCAGGCAGAAATTGAAGAAGTCCCTGCAATATGAAATTAAGTGGCGGGGTCTGGATCATCGATTCAACACGTGGATTCCTCGGGAGGAGTTGATCTCGAAAGGATTCGGGAAGTTGGTTCAGCAATTCGACGATCTGGAGTCCTCGCGGGAGGGGGCCGGTCAGCGCGACACTTCTCTCCATATTGTTCGCAAACATCTGGAAGATGTCGGCCTCGACGGGGACATCGCCCAGTATAACGAAATCTCTGGCTTATCAGGCGGTAAGTCACATTAAATGGTTGTCACCTAATTCTTTAGCCTGATGGGGCTTGGCACCTAGGTCAGAAAATCAAGCTTGTCATTGCAGCGTGTCTATGGAACAATCCTCAGGTATGCTTTCCATCATCGTCTCTTGGCTGAGGTTAACTTTGGGAAAGATTTGCGTACTGGACGAGCCGAGCAATTTCTTAGATCGCGAAGCTCTTGGTGGTCTAGCAGTCGCTATACGCGACTGGGCTGGCGCGGTAGTAAGTCAAAACTCATTGTCTTCAAGCTTACGCTCGAATGGTTGTTCGTAGGTTATCATATCCCATAATGAAGAGTTCGTCAAGGCACTGTGTAGGTGAACTCAGTCCCAGGAATCTTGCTTGAACTGAACCTTGAGCGATCTAGGCTCCGAGATTTGGCACATTGAAGGTGGCCGGATGACGCAGAAGGGCAAAGTGGCGGTTCTTGAAGACGCCTTCGCAGACGCGAAGTCGCCCCTCGGCAGTGGAGTAAACACGCCAGCTAGGTCGAGGGGACAGACCCCTGCGGCCTCTACGCAGGGAACTCCTGCCGGCAGTGGCGATGAGGAAAAGCCGAATGGATCGACTCAGGCCAAGAAGAAGAAAAAGCTGACTCGCAACCAGCAGAAGGCCCAGGAGGAGCGGCGCAGGATCAGGAAGCTCAACTGGCTGACGTACGGGGGACCGAAACCTGAAGATACTGATAGCGACTAGGTAGATACTCTATACCGCACCATGACATAATTATTCTGCGCAACAGTCGCTCTCCATGCGCAGGTCCCATGTATCATTAATCGTCGCCAGTCTGAATTGACGGAAGCAAACTAGTGTGAACTGCGGCGACAATCATTGGCCGCAGATCCGAAAGTAGATTGAGTAAGAAGATTTAGCACGTGGAGGTGACCATCGGGTGATACCGTAGTGGCCGAGAGTGGCCGTTCCTTATAAGTTCAGAAACGCGAGGCGTATGCCAACGCGACTACCTGGCCACAGGACCTCCGCTGTACGGTGCGAGGATGATCTGACATGGACGAGTGTGTGGCATTGTGCTACTTCGTCCGCAGCATGCACAAAGCGTTCAGTTGCCATGCATTGCCTATGGTGGATAAGGACGTGACTAGACTGCGTTAACGTTGCCGCACGGCGTAGCAGATGCGCGCGGATACAACGAGGATCCGTTTCTCCTGGGCCTATCCAGGATATGTCATTGAACTAAGGCGGGAATCCGTAGTTGACAGACTTCGGCAATATCTCTTGCTGCTCCGTCGTGGACGACCTTGGTGATGATTGATCCAGCGTCAGTATGACAGTGGCTATTCGAGCATGTCAACCGAGTCCTCATCAAGCTCCCATGCTATGTCTGACAGTAGTTATCAGGGGTGGAATGTTCAACCAGGCGCCTTGCCCTGTTTTTGGGTCTCCATCTGGCGTGAGTCGATGGCGCGGCGGTGTATACTGTACTTACCCTTACCCTTGGTGCAGTGCAAGCCTAAGAGGCCCCTTTTGCGCAGAGGATGTTGCAGTCCACCCCGCTTTCAATCTTCTGCCTATGGGGGCTGTCCCTCTCCCTCGAAAGCAAAGCAGCGCGAGAGCGCCTAGATAACAGCGCACTGACGGATATCTGTGGTCTATGGACTATCCACATTCAAAATGGACACAGTTGTGCGGAGGTGAACGTACAACCTGCATCCTTTTGGTCCACAATCATGACTGATGACAGAGGATGTCAGATTATTGGTTTGTGTGCCCTGCGCTGCTCTTCCCGGAAAGTTAAATGCCAATATTTTCCTGTTATCCTGGTGCTTATTCTGATGCCCATGAACCGGCGCCATGATGTGCAGAATGGCCGCCGTTGAATAGTGCGGGCATGCCGCATTTTCCATGCCGAACCTTTTTTTCCCTCCCATTCGGTCGAGTCTGATGTTCCAGAGCGCTTTGCGTCAGCTCTGGATAGAAGCAGTTCCATATCCTATTCCACGGAAACTACAGTCTCGACATCCTTCACACGTTCCTAAGGCGTTCTCCTTTTCCCCTACCCTGTCCAAAGGTAACATTATCGATCGCCATCCCTATAGTACACTCTCCGCGGTACTCACGTCAGTCCTTCGTTGCGAGGATATGGAGACACGTCCCACGTCTGGCCAACGGAGCGCGGGTGCCCGAGTGCTGGAGCACGGCTGCATTCGGGTCGACTAGGCTGTATCATTAATCCCGCAACATGGGGATACTCCGGATGGACTCCCTCATCATTTCAAGTGGGAAGCTCAGTGGTAGTGTTTCTTTGAGCGGTACGTACGATGACCCTTACCATGCGCTAGCATTCACGTGCTCTTCATCGGATTCCCTGTGTATCGGATTATCCCGTATCTGCTTCTGTCATCCATCGTAAAGCTTCAATCGGGCATCGATAGATTTCGTTCCATTTACGGCTCAAGGGGCACCGCCATCTGTCCAAGAACGCGGACAAGCAGACGTTTTATTAATGCCATAATTCATAGTATCTCAATGGCATATGCTTCCGTCTATTAAACTTCTCTGCTATTTATGATCCGGCTTCGCGATTTAATACATCTCGGGTTGCCAGCGACGACGCTCTCATATCGGACGTAATCCCCCATTTGCAGCCTGGAAGTTGCAGACGAGCGGCCAGCTTGCAATAACATTAACGACAGATGACGGTAATAGTAAATATAGGCACGAGATGATCCAACCCGAACAGGGAAGAGGAGAAATATCCGAGACCGAGAACTAGAGCCTATGTACGATACAAGGAATGTCCTTAATACAACGTGATGCAAACCAGAATCAGGAAGTCCGTGTCGTCACGAAAGAGAACAAAGAGGACATTAAGGAACATGGAGTAACATGAAAGCAATAGAAGAACATAGTGTAGGGCATGCGCATTGCGGAACAATCATAGCCATAAAGAGGTTCGAAGAAAGGTGATATGAATACCGTCTAGCCAGTGGAATGCATCGATGAAATCAATATCCACGGTTCCACTTGCGCGGGTCACCGCCGTGCTCATTTGGACTGTGCACACGACGTGGCGCGGGTGTGGACTGAGGGCTACGACCCATGCTATGGAAGGCCACGCCCTCCGGTGAACGCGAGATGTAGGAGCTGCTTGGGACAGCTCGGGCAGAGGACATCGGTGGAGTGGGAGAACCGACGTATCCCGCAGGGGATACAGGACTGTCTATAGGGCCATGCGACGGGAGAGGATGCGAGCTCAAGTCGTTATGTGCCGTAGTGGTAGGGTTGGCTTGACGGTTGCTCTGGCGCATCGCCTGTCTCTTGTTCTGGAACCTAGCCAGAAAGTCGACTCAATATTACGTAGAGTCGCAACTAGTCCGGACGTACCAGATCTGTACACTTCTCGCGGACATATCCAGCTTCTTGGCCAGTTCTTGTCGTTCCTCCGTAGAGGGGAATGCCGTGCGCTGGTAGACGTCGTTCAACACCTTGAGCTGAGCAGCGTCGGCCCTCTTTCGCTTTTTCTTGATGGTGGATTCGTTGACCGGCGTCTCAGGCTCCACATATGCAGGACCAGGTGGTGGTATCGGACGAGCGGGTGCGGGGTAAGGAGCGAATGAATGCATTTCATTTCTAGAAGGCACACCTCTTCCTACAGAGATGCGCGGGGGAGGCGCGGAGAGACGCGACGTGGTGTTCACTGGCGGCACAGCCGCTGGTAGATGCCTTGGATCGGGCGCTTCAGGGTGTCCGTAATGCTGGTAAGTGGGATAATGGCCGTATGGATCGGCGTATCCGGCGGTCGGGGCACGTAGGGTGCTGGAGGTCGAATGAGAGGAATGGTGCGTAGGTTGGTGGCCTTGATAATGGGCCGCCCCAGTGTGGGAAGCATGATGGGTGGACATGGAGTTCTGCGGAAGACCTTGCCAGCGCTCGTCGCGGCTACTTTGCGAGGGGATGTTGATTGGGGGCAATCTTAGAGAGTCAGTTGGATTAACATGCGCGAGGGTAGGTGAGGATCGAGATGGATACGAGGAATAGACGGGTTGCGAAGCCTGCCTTGGATCTTGATATACGCCATAGGAAGAAGATTGATGATACTGGCTTGACGCTGATTCCTAGCGGCATCAAGTACGTAATCTGCGTTATATCGAGGATAGACATACCGGTATTAGAAGGCCATGTGCCTTGACCATACGCTCCAGAGCTGTAATCGTTACGGCTCTGAGAAGGCTGTTGTTGCTGATTATAGTAAGTGGGATATGCATTGGGCACTATTTCACAAAGAAGTCCGCTAATTGAGATGAAATGAACATTAATGACTTCGCGAAAGACAGACCTGGAATACGTGAGGTTTGTAAAGCGGTAGAGAGAGGAGGCAACATTGTTCGCCCACCCTGTCCCATGCTAGAGAAACCACTTGATGGAGTTCCTCCTCGACTAGGTCTTGAGTAGCTATCGTAGTAGAGCGCATCGCGTTGGTCGGACATATTAGAGGATAAAAAGTGAGAATAGTGAATAATTACTATGGTGAGTCGTGGATTGCCCCAGGTATTAAGTATCACTGGAACACGCGGTGCTTGCGGCGAATGCAGTTCGAGCCAATTTCCGTGTTATTCGTGACGGGATTCAAGGAGCAGTCGGGGCACAGTGATTCATAGGAACAGCCAACCGTAGGCAGCGCACGAGGCAAGGGCTGGTGTATTGAGCAAGGGGCAAGGCGTACACAAGCTGAGGCAGCGGCCGAAGACAGGCGGTGCTTAAATGGACTTGATCTTGCCAAACTTCGCGTAACGTATCTGGAGGACCGGCGGAGCATTTCAGAAGCTTCGCGGGGTTCAATGATACCCATCGAGCCGGACCAATGCAGAATAGACTGAATCCGAGCAAGCAGATCGCAAATATGCCGTATTGGCAAGACCGTCCCTCTACCTGTGCCCTGCACGCCTTGAACGTGCACAACGTTGACTGGCCCGCCTCGTGGCAAAGGGCTGAGGTGCCACATGTTATGAGTTGTGCGCGTTTGAGCTGTTCAACAGCAGCTCGGGGTGTAACCAGCGTACTGGATGCGCCTCGAGCTGGGTCTGAGAGCTCGAAACCCACTAGTTCGGTGCTTCTGCATCGAGATGTCGAGAATAATATCTGAGACGCCCAACTGACGTTCAGCCTGGGCGCGAACGATCTCGGTTATCCCATAATATCCCATAATGGGAGGCCAACCTAATTCCTTCTCAGGGTCGCTCCCCCGCTCCGGCTGGCTAATACGCTTTAAGGTAGAGGGTTTTAGACTTGGCGAATGAGGATGCGCAATACATGCGAGAAGTCGTCGTCGACATCATCCAGGATCATACAAGTGGGATCTCAATTTACATCGCCCACTATCATATAACATGAGTAGATCGAGCGAGACCGTTAGGGCTCCCGACATCGCGCAGGACGTGTTACAGCGAATCCACTGGTGAGGCCGAAGTTGAGAAGCGGCGAGCTAGCGCAAGAAATTGGCGGAAGCGGTAAGAAGAATGAATAATTGTTTCACGAATTTGTTACGCTCAGGCTCGCACAGAACCTCTACTCGTGATCAACTTAGCACGGTCCTTGCAAGCACGCGAACCATAACCATCTTTCAAATCCGAGCGGAGCTTGACAGCTCGAACAACTAAGTATTCCAAGGGTAGGGTATCCTGCTCCGGCTGAGGGAGGGGCAGCGTGGCAAGAGTGTTCGGGGTCTTTGTTGCCACATGGATGCCACGCGTTGTGGACGGGTTGCCTAATTAGAAGCACTTGCACATCGGAGCAGGTGATGATCTCTGTCTGGTAGCTGTGGCTGAAGCGCTGAAGCTCCTGCCTCTCAGAGCACCATGGCCTACCCGTCGTTTAGGCCCCTCCCAACACCCCCATCTGTAGTATCTGCAGGGTACTTCAATCGAGACGACGACCACGCCGTATATCCCGACGTCTATGCCTATTCAAACCCCTATTACGCCCCTTTCCCTCCGCGCACTCCACCGATCCATGACCAGCCCAGGACGACTCTACCAGGAGGGACTTTGTTGCATAAAGGATTTTATGACCTGCTATCCATGATCCCAACTCCTTCCCCTTCGCGGTTCTTGTGGGGTGGTCAAGGCGACGAGCCTATTGCAGGACCCAGATACGAAGATATAGGAACTAATGCGCGTCCCCCTCCCACTGCACCTGTAGTTATGCCTGCCAGTCCCCCAGGGCCGACGAGGCGAGGAAGGAAAATAAGTAAAGACATGGTTTCTAAGCCCACGGGATTCATGTGCGTCTGATACTTAGCCGCTCTGACCCGATGTTGTACTGAGTACAATTACCGCTTAGACACTTGGTGCATGCCTCAGATGCCGACCAGGCGGAAGCCCTTCTCCGGCGGTGGGGACCGGATGGTATGGGCAAGTTAGGAGGTCAGCCTAAAACTCGGACACAGCTCCTGTGCTGAACTGCAGGATCTAGATCCTCGATGGGCGGACCCAATCAAAGACCGCGTGCGAGCCACCAACCAGGCAAAGGCTGTGAATGAAGTAGTGAATGCATTGAAACCCTCTATGAGCAGACAGGATCAACTGCCGCCGCTCCGAGTGGTTAATGGTATGAGCACCACCTCGTCATCCGTCATAACCACCGCAGCGAGAGAAAATGTGAGCGTCTCACCTACGGTAGACGGCTTACCAGGACAGCCCGGAAACTCCACCATTCGGTGGGGAGGTGGCCTCATGGTTCATCCGGAACACGAACACGAGGATGAGGAGGAGGACGCGGCCTTATTGCAGAAAGATTTGCCCGCTGCCCCTCAGACACCGCGAAGGCCAATAACACCTTCCTTGGCCACCCTGGAGAAAGCCGTCGCCGCTAGGATCTATTTCGAGAACCTTTACTTCCCATTGCTCCGGCAACCTCCGTCTCGCGAGCAGAGAAGACTCGCGATGGAACGCGATATGATGAATATGCAGCTCACCGAGGCTCAGAAAGAGAATCTACGGGCTCGGTGGCGCCAGAATGAGACAGATTATCTACGGGAACGCAGGCGAAAAGTAGATCCGAGCGGCTTCATCAAGCTCAAAACTATCGGGCATGGTTGGTGCCACCCTCTTCTTTGTCGCTCATTGAGTCAAACGGCCCTGTAGGTGCTTTTGGCGTCGTGTCGCTCGTGAGAGAGCGATCGTCGGGCCAACTCTATGCTATGAAGCAGGTCAGTATAGCTTCTTCGCGTTAATCTCATGCGGATACCCGATAGTCATCATTGTGTGACTCAATCGCATTTCTTCACAGCTGCGGAAAACGGATATGCTACGTAAAGGCCAAGAGGGGCATGTTCGCGCCGAACGAGACATCCTTAAATCGGCATCGCTGGTCAGCTCCCCTGGAGGTGCGGAATGGATTGTCAAGCTTCATTATAGCTTCCAGGACCGCGACCATCTTTATCTGGTCAGTTTGTTTATTATCATTGCTCTATCACAGACTATCCCACACCCCCACGGGAAATGAATTCATTGATTTCATATCGATTTCATATCTCTGCAGGTCCTTGACTATATGGGGGGTGGTGATCTTCTCAATCTGCTGATCGAACGCGACGTGTTCGAAGAAGATTTTACCCGCTTTTATGTCGCTGAAGTGCGTACCTGTCTTTGATCCTCTCATGGTAATTCCCCTCTTCCATTCTAATTACGCGCCATTCGCTGTCTCGGGCGCCTGCTCTGCCTATGCTAGATGGTCCTTGCGATCGAAGCTTGTCATAAGCACGGATTCATTCATCGCGACATCAAGCCTGATGTAAGTCCCTCGGTGTCAGCCTACGCGCCCGATGTCCTACGGAGCTGCGCCCCACGTGCCGTCACTTACATTCCAATTTTCCCCTCCTTGGTCCTCCTGAAAGAACTTTCTGTTCGACCCTAGTGGCCACATTAAGCTCAGCGATTTCGGTCTAGCGTACGTCGCATGCGCCATCACCGCCGTCGATGTGGGACTCGGGCTGACGCCTTTTTCATACAAACAGAACGGACCTACATTGGGCGCACGATACCTCATGTACGTTCTTCCTTATTGTGTCTTCGAGATGGCCGTTAACATTTTAAGATGCTTCCATCAGATTACGAACAGCAGCGTTTACACCTCCTCCATAAACATGGCATTGACCTGGAGGACAGCCTTGGCATAGCTGACGGCACGCGGACCAAGCGGATGAATCGCAAAGATGTCGAGATGCTGATGGGTGGTGGGGACGGTCAAGGCGGTATATTCACCTGGCGGGAGAAAAATCGCCGCAAGGTATGTCGAATCAAGCTGCAGGGCTAATCAATGCTCACCATCCGGCCGCCCTATCAGCTGGCTTATTCCGTGTAAGCATCGCAAATTCCCTCGGGGCTTATGCTTAGTCTAAACGTCTTGTAACATTTTTAGATGCGGTACAAATTCATACAGTGAGTACGTCGGATCAACCCGAGTGTGCCTACTTACCGTCAACCCAGTGTCACCGGAAGTCATACGTGGGCATGGCTATACCTACTCTTGCGACTGGTGGAGCCTTGGGGTCATCATGTTTGAGTGCTTGTATGGGTGAGGATTCCGTCGCTGGCCACGAGTGTCAAGCAGCTTACCATCGACGTAGGTATCCACCGTTCGTCAGTAACTCGGTGAGTGCCGACGTCGTGTTCGACGTTTGGTGACCTCCCCAGAACACTAACTCGGTTGATTGTTCGCCTTGCTCCCTCGCGCTATTTGTGGCCCCTTCCGTGCTTCATGTCGTGCGGTTTGTGGCACGCACAGCGCCATGTAACGCGCCAGAAGATCCTGAACTGGCGACAATCGTTACGCTTCCCTTCGAGGCCACGCGTATCCCATGAAGGCGTCGATTTGATGCAGCAGCTGTTATGTGAACCCGAGGATCGGTTGGGGTCTCAAGCTTCCGCATCCACAACTAGACCCAATTCATTGGTCATGCAAGCAAGGCGAAGTGGCTTTGTGACACCCACCGGAATGACGGGCAGTGTAGATGGTGCGGAACTCATTAAGGTAGGAAAGTGGTCATTGCGGCGGCGGTGGGCCTTTCCGTAATGCCCCCTCTGACAACTGTTGGAAGGCTCATCCTTGGTTCCGTGGAATTGATTGGGAGAACATGCATCGTTACCCGGCACCTTACCGTCCCGATCTACGCAACCCCGAAGATACTCGGCACTTCGACCAAGATATTCCTCCAGAGGTATGGTCGCATTGCCGCTTAGCGTGGGATCGCTGACAAAATATTCTTCCAAGCCTCTTGCGCCAGCCAACGGCGCTCCCGCTGACGCCACCAGGGATCCTCTTTTGAGGGACAAAGTCCACGGACAGGAGATTCTCGAAGTTAGGAAAGCGCTTGCCTTCGCCGGCTTCACGCACAAGAGTCCAAGACCAATAACATATGTCCGAGCCGATAAAGCTTTCGACCCTCAACCTGACACATACGGCCAAGAGGAGGCTCAGAGAGGTCGTTCGACTGTTCGCTCTTTACAGGATGTCGGGAAGGGACGAGCCATGTCTCTATAGGTGGACACATGTGGAGGTATCCAGTTATTTTCTTTTGATCTAATGACGTACGATCTCGATACCTTTCGTTGACGGCTATCTAATATCTTGGACTTGTATTGACATTGCCACTCAGCCACTTCGATTCTATGCGCCATCTCTTGACATTCCTCAAATTGCTTTGTGCGTACGTTCCCTGTGCGGCTATATCCCACTTCCACAGCCTCCGTGCTTGAATCAATAATTTAACCGTCTACTTTCTTGCAGATGATGTAATAGGATGACACTCTTGTAATCGAACGATTTTGTCATTATCGAACAGACTGCGAAGCAAACAAACGTGTTCAACGAGAGTTTCGACCACGCCCAATCAGCTCTGCGGCGTATCAACTATTGCAATAAAAATGGCGAATGCCGGCGCGACGCGGTATGCACAGGTAAGGTCGCGTTAGTCCAGGGGTACCACAAATCGCGGAGGGCGACATGATAGTGCAGCAGTCTGAGCACCGGGTTGCTCGGCTTTCTCTACAGGCAGCCCGGCCGGGAGGAAGTGCGAGGGTGGCGAATGGACGGGCAGTGCTCGGGCAAAAATCCCGACACGTTGTGCCGAATCTGTCAGACAGTCAGGTACTGCGGGATATCCTATGAGAACGCCTCGTGGGCACGTCGACTCCAGCTATGCGAACACTGCGGTTGGGCAAGAAGTGTTCGAGGCTTGGCGAAGAAGCAGGCTCGCGCTCGCGGCAGTTAGGAAAGGTCGTGATGGGTGAGCGTGCTTGTGTGTATGCGACGTGGACGTGTGACGAGACCGAGCAAAGAGCCACGACGCGGACGACCCGTACTGTGCGCCGTAGCCGAGGGAGCGAAAGATGTACACTGCCCTGCCTGTCATGCAGTGTTTCAGGGCCTTATTCACTGATGCGCCATGGCAGCCCTTCCCGACAGAGCAGCCGCTCCATACCGAGCCTTAGGCAGAGAGCATCGTCGACGGATGCGGGAAAATATCTTCACAGACGCAACGTGTTTTTGTCGTTTCCGACCGCCCGACTCCTTGTCGAGGCCGTGGAACAAGGGGTCGTGCTGATGCAGTGGTGGAAACGTAGTTGGTGAAATCCATGGTTTAAGTTCTCTCGTCTTCATGGTAACCCTTGGCCACGTATTCACCAGTAGTCGAGATAGTATCCCTTTTAGCCACGCGCGACCATGAGCAGCTGCAGAAAGCAAAGGGGGCCGCGCTCGGGTTTGCTTTCGAATCGTGTAACTTGGGGTGATCTGCGAGGTGAGTGGCTCGGTGTCCACTGATATCATGAGAATGCGGGAAGTAGCCCACTCGCAACACCCGTGCGGATGCGAACAAACCACCGCTGGAAATGCCATAAGTATCATGCTCTGTCAATGAGTGACTGCTGTATGTCCCTTTGAAAATTAGATACGATATAGTGCTCTACCCCAATTCGGATATATTGTTCTGTAATGCCTAGTGGAAGACAGCATTAGCCTGCTCCGAACCCACGGACGACTACAAGGGAATGGTGCCTATGGACAGGATTGCTCGCCTATCTACTGGCTCTTGAACATTGAGGATACGTCGTTTACAAGTCTACTCACTTGACCTCCTGAGTGGACGTGAGGCCACCTGTAAATGGCACAGGATGGCAGCCGCATAACATGTAGTATTGGCGTTAAAACGGAGGATACGTATAGCATGAGCAAAAATGACAGCGACAGCCCCAGCTCTAGTGTGGCATATCGAAGTCTAAGTGTACTAGTCCTTCGACAGACGCCAACATCATCGTGGAGACCAAGGCCTCAGAGGCCTCAACCCCCGGACTCTGGCTCTCACAAGGCTATATAGTCTCTATGCCGAATCCCAAAGGGCACAGTACACGAAGTGGCTACATGGTACTCAAGTGTACGTCTACTCTACATGAGATGCAATAGTGACGGTCTACATAGAATGACAGTGAATAATGATATGAATGATACGTTATAAATAAATGATGAGGATACAGGTGGATGATGGGGTCTCCTTGAATAAATAATATGCAGCATGCGTTAGTCCAATATATGGTGAGTGTGTGCAGTAATAAATACGTGATAGCAAATGCAGAGCGACAGCGGATAGCCGATCCCAGGGATTCAGGAGATGCAAATAAATATGTGAGGTCTTTGCCCGGTAAGCGATCCGCCTACGACGACAGGAGGTGCGGAGAGACCCAAGGGTGCCTACGCCTGGCCCTCTTCCGAAGAGGAACTACGACTGCGACTTCCAGAGCCTTGCCGACGACCGCGCACGTCGTGGCCCGCAGGAGCGCGACCTGTCGTTTGAGACACAGAAACGGGATACGAATACGTGCGAGACGAAGCAGAAGGCCCCATGGCAGACAAGGAAGATGACGATCTCAAAGGCATAGGCGGCGAGCTAGAGACAGAACCGCCACCGTCGCTGCCTTCGGGATCATCACTTGAGCTCTCCCTTAACGACATTGGCGGCTGAGTGTGCACCCGCGCATGTCGGCGCATATTGCTGAGGACGCTAAACGTCCGCCCGCATCCTTCGTACGGACACATGAATGCTGGAAGGACGTATAATCAATACGACGTCGACGTCTGCGGAACCATAACGCACGCTTTTCACCCGTATGCGAATTGATGTGGATCTAGATGCCATTGACGTCAGTGGACACAGGTTATAGACGTGGCTGGCACCTTGCGACGAACCTTCAGGCTACTCGGTCTATTGAATCCCTTATGACAATACGGACATTCATATTTGCCCGACGTAGATCTGTCGACGCCTGTGTCGCTGCCAGATCTGCCCCGGCCGCTCACGCCCCCAGCCGGATCCAATAGTTGACTCCCCGGAGTACCGGATGGATTACGGCCGTACGGGAAACTGCCCTGCACAAACGGCTGAGCGTGAGGGACTGAAGCATGCCGGGTATGCCAGTCTACTTCCGGATTTAGAGTGGAACCTGCCCTAGGGGGTGTACCATGATACGCTCTGTCGGGATAAGGTGGGTTCTGAGAGGATCTTTCTCGAACTGAAGCTTCCGACAATGATTTCGACCGGTAATGGTCGGCTAGGTGTGCGGCACGACCGGGCGTCGGATTCATTGACGATGGTCTATGTGGAGGAAAGGACGAAACGAGTGTTGGCGGCATAGGCAAAGAATGCGAAGTTGCTGTAGATGCTGAAGATAGCGGAGGAAGCGCAGGAAGAGATGATAACCCCAGCGCGGAATGCCCAGCATACCCGCGGGGATATTCGTTTAACTAGCAAGTCGTGAACTGCACGAAGCCTTTGGTTGGTTGAAACTGCACGTACCTGGTAATTGACTTGCCTTGAAGCATGGGCGTAAACATAACGATCGTGAGGCTCTGGCCGACTGCGGTCTTCATCTGAAGGATGCAGACTGAGACGGGCTAAAGAAGTTGAAGGCGAATAATTAGGATCCCCTGGATATGGTGGATGGGGAGACCGAGACAGTTCGTCTAATATAACAGTAAGCACAAGAATCTGATTGGCAAAGCGCATTTTCCAACCTCGAAAGAGATCCCTAATAGGGGGGAGGGTCGTTCTGTGATCAGATTTATTGGCATTATCAGAGGAGTTAGACCGCGACATGGCGAAGTAGAGTATTCGGAGTTTTGGAGAAACGGGGACCCAAAGAGGTCAAGGGCCAGCGCGAAGACGATATAAGAATATAAACAATCGGAGAAAAGATCCTCAGTGGCCTTCTCCAGGAGGAAGTCCGACGAGATGGTTGCTCCAATGATCAACGATAGCAAACGCCAATCATGGGATCCCACGACGAGATGGGAACTTGTGCAACCACGACGTCGAGCCGCAGAGGTTGAATATACCCATGTATATCCATATACGCAGTCCGGTATCCAGGAATTTATACCAAGAGAGACTTAGCCTGGATGATCAGCCATGGTCATAGCACGTACAGGCCCCAAGGAACTAATAGCCTGGATGGCTGGGTTGAGCCAATCCCGCGCAGACGAGTCCATAGCGCGGTCGCCGGTGACATCTGTAGTCGCCGCGACCGTCTCAGATGTGATAACATCGCCCTGGGGGTAGACGACAGCGCAATATGGCGTTGATAGAACATGCAGGTGAGAGGCTGTGGATCACCTTGATCATCAATGGCCATCAACCTCAGACCCATCAGGGCTGAGCCTACACGTGACCGTTCACCCCGACACGTCCGACACAGGATCGTTGGCAGTCGTTACAGCGCAGATGAAGAAGTCGGACTCTGAAGTGGACGTACACAGCATACGTACCCGACACTCCCGCTCTGGCAGGTCCGTCGAATCCGAAGGTCGGAAGTGCGCAAGTTGCGGTCCCGAAACGTGCCATTACACCTTCCGCAGACGTTCTCGTTCATTGATCCAACGGCAGTCGATTGCAAATGATCAGCTAATGTTCTCCCTTAACCAGTGGATCTACGCGCACCCCCTGGGCACACTGCTGATCCTTGACAGGTCCGTAAATGAGGGTATTGCGTGACATCCGCGGCAACGGAGATACTTAGCGGTACGCATGCGCAAATACCCATATTTTGAGGTACACATATTCATACAGTCCGTGATGGTACCGATTAGAGAAGTGTTGAGAAGACCAGCCGAGCGGGATCTGCGTCGCGAGTCTATATTCGCCTGGAAGGCAGATCAAAAAGCGATGACCTGCACAATCTACATATGAGGGCGCGCTAATCCGGTTAGTGGTGAAGAATCAAGTTGAGCCGTCTGCAGATGCACTGCGGATCCACTACCGGGTGGCAAATCATCATATGCACTTCCAAGGCTGAAGCATCTGTACAGCCCTATCAAGACACGCCGTATGTCTCGGACAGCTTCGGACAAAGGAGTGAACACTAAGGACACGCACGGAAATATCCTATGACACGCCATGGATCAAGGGTCGCATCCGTACCCAACGGTCCCTATTCAGGCAGATCGAGCTTCCTCGGGTGTCTTTGTCTTCAGGGAAAGAGCGTGAAGGCCCTGAGCGAACTCGTCCGACAATGCCGAATGAATCATCCGATGGCGTTGCAAGGTGTTCTGCACATCACATAACACAGGTGAGCGCGACGACAACTCCGCGGTAGGGGACGTCGACCTGGCACGTACCTTCCCTCTAAATGCATCGGACACAACCTGGACTGAGAAATCTAGGTCGTCGCCAGCTCAGAGAGGAATCATGATGCCAGGACATCTCAAAACCCGGATAGCGGACGTACGTGTTTCCCCACTCCCACCTCCCTGCGCACGCATTGCGGCGTGATGGCGATGCTGCCACGAATCGTTCGTGATCGTCAACTCGGCGGGTTGTAGCAATGTCGTCAACTGCACAAAGATGATCACCCAAGTGAGGAGGACAACCGTGTTCAGCGTCCTCTGCCCTTGGGGTTATTACTCCTGCCGAGCACTCACCTTCTCACGAATAGACGTCTCCACCGGACCAGCTTTTGTTGCAGCGTCTTTGGTGGCCATGGAGAATCCCCGTCTTGACAGACCGTTGCGAGCGTACAGCAGCGCCCGGTACATTACACGCCGTCCCAAGATATTGTAGAGTCGAAGATGACCAGGACCCCCGATAATCGGTATAAATGCCTGATCCCGAGGACCCATAAGTAGACCCATTTTGTCCGGAAGAATATCGCCGATTTTGGACCTTTTGTCCGGAAAGAAACAGGCATCACAGCGAAAAAGTGGCTCTAAAAGGCAACTGTGGCGCGGGTACGTCTAAATTTAGCTTCCCCGGCAGGTGCCGGGGTAAATATGGCGTCGAAATGGCCAAGTCTGACCAAAATGTCCGGTAAAAAATCAGGCCTATTCTCCAGAATCGGCCGATTTGTCTGTAAAAAAATCAGCCATTGAGGGCTCTAAAGTCCCAAAATTTGTCCGGAACCTGATCAGGCATTTATACCGATTATCGGGGGTCCTAGATGACCCCATAGGTATCGGGACCTGCCCGTGGGAACCTTTCTATTGTGCTGAGTCATACATTTCAAATACCGCTGGTCCACGGGTATATAACGAGGCATCGCCTTATTTAGGATTTACTCTCTTTCGCCCCCACTACCACCTGCGCAACACGGTCGGCCAGTGTTGGCACAGGATAGTCTTCAATCAGGCCGTGTTTTTGTTTACCCAAAGTTTATCGTATCTTAAATCCTCTTCATACCACCTACTGCATCGGGTTTCGATCACCCTCGAACCCGGTAGCGTTCAAGTCTCCGATACATCTGTGTCGTCGAGCTTGCGTACCCGCTAGTTAAGCCAGTCGGAGAAGTCATTTGGGTTTTCCCGACCATTTGCACCTGGAGCCCTCGAGCCCAGTGTATCCTGCCTCGCCGGACATCAGGTTGCTGCGAGCCTTGACTCAGCGCACCTTGTCTCTGTTTCGGACGACTTTCCTCGGTGAGGTCGTCTGTCACGTAAATCCTGCCGAACTCCCCAGCCCCGGGTTCCATACGATCCTGTGTTGTACATACCAGACGTCGAAATCGATACGAGAATACACGAGAATCCTCGAGCCCTTTGCAACGAGCGCTGTAGTGCCTGCGAACACAGAATTGTTCCTCAGAACTGCAACTTGCACAATCGTGAAAGTTCCAAGTTCCAAAGGGAAACTGTACAGGGCCCGCGACATCAGTATTCTTGTTTATAAAAGGTACTGAACCGCCACTAGCGCGTTTTTCCCACGCTGACCTCATTAACCCACAGATATGCCGCCATCATCCTATGCGTCAAATTCCAATAACCGAACGCGCCCACGCCACTCCTCGCGTCCTCAAGATGAGGGCAAGTTGACCAAGTCGCCTTACTATCGCATTGTCGAGGATCGCTTCTCCAATCTCACTGAAGTCGTCCTCCGAAACAGCGATGGCGACCCGTCGCGATTGCCGCCGAAGCAGAAGACTTTCAGGGTAGTAGACGAAGACGGGGAAGTGAATTACTTGGAGGAGGCAAACGAGAAGATCGAGAAGCATTGGAGGAAAGTGATTGGGAGGTTCCTTGCTAAGGAGGTTTTGGAGAAGGATGGATGTAAGTGATTCGTATTGTTCTATGGGCAAACCCCTGACGCGTTTCGTGTCATCAGGGCGTGGCAGGCGTGATAACTGCCTGCTACAAAGTTTGCCCGAAAACTACAGGCTTTACACGCACAAGAAGGGCGACAAAGACATACCTAGAACGGACGCGTATCTCTTTGGTAAGTCATCTTCACACTTGGAGTTCCTTCGTCACTCACCGTCCCTGTAGGTGGTCCACATAAGTTCCGCTCGCCCGAAGAGTTCTGCCTGCATGCGCGATGGCTTGCCCTCGGCTCTCCGACTAAAACATTCACCAACAAGCCCGACTGCGCGTGCGTATACTGCGATAAGCGGTACACGCAGAAGCAACTCAACAAAATGTGGGGAATCGTTTCTGCTACTCCCGCGCGGAGAGGTCCTAGGAAGAAGAGCGACGGGTCTACTACAGATTGGTCAAACATATGCGCAAAAGACTACACCAAGCTCAACACCGCCACTCAGCCCTCAACTGTCATTCCTCCGACACAACAGCAGCCATCCAGCGACACCGCCGCAGGTGATCATGAAGTCTTCAACCCCCGACCTGTATTGTGCAATCTCTGATTGCTCATTTGGTCTCTGATTTTGTCCAGTGCCACCTGATTGCTTTCCCCATGACGCGTTTCCCATTCCTCTCTTTCATTTGCTATGAGGTCTTCCACTCCTAGCCTTTATCGTTAACCGCTAATTGATCAACTTCTTTTACTCGTGTCCCGTCGTCTCTGTATACTGCCTTCTTTCCTCATGACGCGTTTCCCATTCCTCTGTTCTTATTCTGTTCATTATCGTTATTATGTATCTCTCGCTCTTATGGTTCTTTAGTCGATTACTCTCACGCAGTTCACCTCGTAGAATGTCAAAGATGCCATGGCATATCATTTCCCTATGTTTCGAGTTAGAGAATCCGTGTGCGGGGGCCATATAAGAAAGCGCGTTGTATGTGAATGCCACAAATCTATGTCACGCTCTGTTACGATCATGTCACAAGGAGGTTAGCACTGCTTACGACCGAAACTCACAATGGCTACCATCTTGTCCCCGTCCTCCACGATCCTTACCTCTCTTTCTCCACTGTCTCGTACAAAATGCAAGCGAATGCAGAGCTAGAGCCCTCGGTGCACATCCGCGAACTTAAGAAGGACCGAGTGAACTTCGTTCTCGAGAATGTCGACCTTGCGTGCGTGGTTAAATGGACTGGCTCCCATACCCCGTACCTAATCTTTTCCACCTTGTTTCAGGTTCGCAAACTCCCTAAGACGGGTTATGATGGCCGACCTGCCGACAGTAGGTTCGTGAGTCTGTGGCTGTATGCGTCGCGACCAGCAGAACCGAATCTTGCCTGGACACTGCAGCGATCGACACGGTAGAAGTGGTATCGAACACTACGGTGTTACCGGATGAGTTCATTGCACATCGGCTGGGAATGATTCCCCTGGTAAGCGCGAACTGCGACGAGGCAATACGGGAGACGCGGGTATGTCACACATTCTCTCGGGAATCTGAACATCGCAAGGCTGACGTCCAACCAGGAATGCACATGCGACACCGCATGTGAATACTGCGCGATACCACTCAGTCTGAATGTTGCATGTCATGACAGTCGAACCCTCGACATCACGAGCAACCACCTGCAATATGATCCCTCCGTTTTCAATCCACAGCAGGAGTCTGGAGCCGAAGGTGAAGAGCTGACAAAACGTGTGGATAACTTTGGACATCCCGTAGGCAAGAGTGAGTGTTGCTATAGACTGTCTCGGAACGTTCCCGATAACCACGACTGACTTCGTTGTCGCTACTGTTCCTGCAATCTTTAGATGATCCATCTCTCCCTCCAGTTCTCATTGCAAAAATCCGTAAAGGACAAGAGCTTAAAGTCAGGTGCCTTGCCAAACGTGTCAGTATATCCAATCCCTTCATTTCATACGCAATAAAACGTCTCCTTTCCTTGACCCTAGGGTTTAGCCAAAGAGCACGCAAAATGGTCTCCCTGTTCTGCTGTTGCCTTCGAATATGATCCGCATAACAAACTCCGGCATACTACGTACT
The DNA here is from genome assembly GCF_000344685.1 of Gloeophyllum trabeum ATCC 11539. Lineage (NCBI taxonomy): Eukaryota > Fungi > Basidiomycota > Agaricomycetes > Gloeophyllales > Gloeophyllaceae > Gloeophyllum > Gloeophyllum trabeum. The sequence continues at coordinate 2,326,478 of NW_006920413.1, read as the reverse complement.
GGTATGAAACAGATCCCCGTGCTGAGTGGCCTCTATCAGACAATGCTCGGGAAGAGGAGCCTCCGAGAGATGACGAGCCGTTCGACTTCAATGCGAAACCCCAACGGTTCTATTTCGAGGTGGAGACAGATGGCAGTTTAGGTCCGCAGGAAGTCGTGATGAAGGTAAGTAAGCATCCGTCAGCCTCCTGCCACTGCGCGGAGTCCCTTGAATTTATCAACATGTAACGGATCACGTCTTGATACTGATCAAATCACCACTTCCCTTCATCACGTACAGGGTTTGCACGAGCTACAGCGGAAATTGGCGAATTTGATAATGCAGTTGAAGAACGAGCAGGAGCCGGAGCTGAACGGGGTCAGAGCACTTCCAGGCGCGGGTGACCCAACCATGCCCCAGCCTCCAGCTGCGACCAACGGCTGGGGTGCTCCGGGCGGGGGTACATGGGGCAGTCCAAACGGTACGACAGGCGGCGCCACTAGTACCTGGGGTGGCAGCCCAGCCGCTGCAGGTGCCTGGGGGACGGGTGCGAGTCCCGCTGGCAGTGGTGGATGGGGGAACAGCGGCAGTCCCGCTGCCGGTGGGTGGGGAGCTAGCAGTGGAAGCCCTGCCGCCAGGGGCTGGGGCAGCCCAACGCAGCAAGCCAGTGGTTGGAATGTATAACTATTCCTACTTCGTTCTGCTATCATGCTCACCTTACTGCCGAGATGTATGCTTTGATATTCGATGTGTTAATAGTGAGTGTAAATAGTGATGATGTGGCTGCGAAACGTCCGCCTAGTGAAGATGCTGCTATTTTTACAAGTCCAAGTTAGATCACAGCAGGTCAATCAAAGCAACATCCACAAAGATTCTATCTGCCTGCAGACAGTTACGGTTGTCGTGTGAACTCCTGCGCGCGCGGAGTAGTTGCGTCCCTCTCCTCCGGAGGCGTTGCTACAGGCATTGGCGGAGGGGGTAAGGGGAAGTTGGGAGGCGCAGCCGGCGGTTGAGATCTGACCGTCGAAGTGCTCTTCGTCGAGACTCCGCGGCGAGGATTTGTCATGTGTACCTATTGGGCATTGAGGTCAATTGGGTCTGTAGTACAAATTGCAACAAGGTCCTTACTTCATCTCCTTCGCCCCAAACGTCCTCCGAGTCACCCGCTGCGAAAGCAACCGGAAGGTGAGAGACTGTAAAGCAGATGTAGAGGTGGATCCTTACCAAGCTCTGCGTTCTTATCCGTCAAATTCCATCCGCCCTTAGGCATCTCAGGTCCAGCTTCTTTATCGTCGGGCTGTTGGGTCGCGAGCTTTGCCTCATCATCACGTTCCACCTTGTCCCAAGGTACAAGCGTAATTCTCGAAGGTGCTGGGATGGCATCAGGGTTTCCCTTAGGCCCGTAGATGTGACAATCAGCCAAGGCGGTCTTGAGAGCACAGATCCACTTGTTGCGTCTCCGGGCTACATCCATAGCAAAGAGCATGAGAATGGAAAGTGTGTGAGGCTATGTAACTAAAGAGACGCACCTTTGACAGCACCTTGCTGCCAGTTGCTCTTATACTTGATGTCAGCCTGGCAAGTCATCTTCTCTTGATCCCCAATATCTGCGAAGCAACCCTTGAACCCATGCTTTCGTTACTTGCACAGATGCTCCTCACCGGCTACCGTGACATCAAAGACCGGCTGGTAGTCTCTCCGCTCTTCTTTGACGAAAGTTAACATTTTATCTCGCAACTGCTCGAGTTGCTCGAAAGTCGTTGAATAATCAACGTCAAACTCGAAGGTCTCGGACATCTATAATCTAGTCAGATATATGTTTCGGCGATATAGTTGCTTATCACTCACTTGGCCGCTTCGGCGGATATTTAAAATGAACTGTACGTGATATGTCAGACACGGGTCTCTCGTCCACTGTCCTGTCTGACCTTCCCGTTAAGAATGGTATTGGGAGCCAGCACTTGACAGCCTTTGCCGTCCGCAAACACCGTCGTGAGCAATCGGATCTCCTTAACTGTATAACTGGCTTTGTCGATATCCACGCGGTCACCCACGTCGAATGGATGCTTGATAAACAGGAAGATTATGCTGGTCAAAACTTCCTGGGCGCTGCTGCCAATCAGCCAACTCAAACCTATCAAGCCTGTCAATCACTATGTGGTACACGACAATATGGCCTACGCACCAAGAATCAGGGTTCCAGCGCCCGTCACGAGGGTAGTAAGTTGCGTGTCCTATCGGTGAAGTTAGCAGATACTCAGAATCCCCTTGAGCAAAATGAAACCTCACCAATGCGACCGCAACGATGAGAGCGGCTACGACGACATACAAACTCATGAAGATGTTGTCCAAACGTCCCACAGCACTGTCGAGGTCTCTCATTGAATGCTCTATAGACAGTTGCTCTCGGTGGTAGTCCCTGCAATTATAATGAGAAACAGAAGAAATCGATAAGAGTCAGTAACTGACATGCAAGCGAGTTCCACCTCGTCGCGAGATGCATCCCCATTGCCATCCTTGTCGAACAAGGCAAACGCGGCATCCGCGTCTTCAGGGGTTGGGAAAAAGCGTGCAATGTCTTGTACTTCAAGGTAGTCGTGGCCGGGCTTCACAAATGAGTAGAATAATCTTCGAGCAAGCTATAAATGAGGGGTTCGATTGTGGGACTGACGTCAAACGATGCCTCTGCGACGTACCAGGCGTGACTTGTTTGCCGATTCAAGAGCAGTCTTCACCTTCGCTTCCGGAGAATTGGGTTGCAATACGGAGCTGTTGAGCAGACGAGAGACAACGTCAGCAAATTGAACGATACGGCTCTACTACAAACAAACCTCCCAGCCATTTCGGACGCAACGTTCCCCAGGGCGGTTGTAGTGGTGGTTGCAGCATATCTCACCCCTCGTAGTGCTCGCTTGAAAAATCTTCTCGGGTTGATGGTAGCACGTTTATCTAGTGGACCGTCTCGCAGAGTATCTGAACGGCCAGGGATGTCGGCTGAATGGCGGTACAAAATCGTCAAGACCTTGATAGCAAATTTCTGGTCGGCGATACGCTCTGGAAGCGGAAGAAATGAATACCCCAGAGTGAGGTGAGAACCGAACCACATACCTGCATATGACCTTTCGTGGAACTTGCCCGCTATCCACTGGATCGAGAACTTCTCAAACGCCAAGACCGCGGCACATATGTAGATGGCGAATAACAGTTTCGCGATGAAAGAAATTACAGATCTCTCCCTGTCGCTCCCGTCGCCGTCGTTGTTATTTATGATCGAATTAAAAGTGATCCAAATAGCCAACGTCCATGCGAATAGAGCCACGTATCTGGGATGAGATTCTTAGTCAGATGTACGATTGGGTGACAGGGAGAGTATTACACGAACCTATGCAAAACATCCAGCCAGTCAATGTATCGGCGGCTGCCAACTGCTACAATTCCAACAGTAGCACGAGCTATTCGGGGGAGAACACGGCTGTTGCAGGCTGAGATGAGCGAAACAGATGGCACGCTGAAGAACGACGCACGCTGTGGCTAAAGCAGCCCACCATCCTAAGATAAGCAAGCGAATTAGCCGTAGATTGTGATGCATGGACATTTCGCTATACCTCCCCAAACAATGCTCAGCCAGATGCTCCAGAAAACCAAGCGCACGCCCCAAATCTGTGGCAGGTCAGCTTGGAGCGCACGAGTACATAACATCTATACCCACCTCGGCATGGGGAAAGGTGGTGAGACCCAAGATACCCGGGATCCACACCAGAGCCATGACTGGGAGGATGAAGATGGCCCATCTCGTGACGATTGAGACGTTCAAGAGGTAGTTGTAGAGTCGAGAAAACTTGGCGGTAATGGTTAAGACATAGTCGCAAGCTGAAGGTTTCTAGCACGCACCTTGTTCTTCGGGATGTCTCCTTCAGCGAAGGCCAAGTGACTCTGGCTTGCATTTCGCGAGTCAAACTCCGAGTAGTCATGCTCAAACTTCCGAATGCCTGCAAGCACATCCCAGCTTCCACTGCGGCTATACGCAGGCTTGTGACCTGGTCTAGTCTCCCCTCTCCCGTTTTCAGGATCGTATGCGCCACCTCCGCGCACGGGGTCGGGCATAACATGGACATGCCTACTAGAGTCATTTGGCGCTGGAGGGTAGCGTGTAATGCCCGGACCGTCGCCGCTGAGCGGGGCATTGGAATGATTTGAGTCTTCCGAGAGCGCCGACATGGACTCTCGTCGGGATCGGACGCTACGACTATTCGAGTAACCAGCACTTGCAGGTCCTGCTTGAAGCTCTACCGGCTCGTACCGTGAATCCATGGCAGATGCGGCGGTGCTTTATTTGCGTCCAGCACAAGGAACCGAACAAGACAGGGATATGTTTAGGACAAGGCGACCGTCAGTTTGTTGCCACCACCAAAGTTGACAAGTTTTCCGAGAGGTTTGTTCCCTACGGCCACCGTCGTCGCTGCATAGGGAATAGGGGCTATTCAGAAGCACCGGCACGGCTGTGGTTAGATTATCCTACTAAGATCGGTCCTCCGAGGTCGCGTTGATGATTAACGTTGCATTTTATGGAATGCTACTTGGATATTACTGCGCAGGACTTAGGTGAACCTCATGACTCGAGGTGGGGCACCACCCGACGACCTCATCTCTACTGCCTAGATACTAATTGGCAGGAAGCTGTGGCGGCCCGCGAGACGATATATAGAACATGTGTGCCTTCGTTATCGGACGCCAAACTTGTTGGGATACCCTCCGGTCACAACGAGTCCCGTACGGTACGGCAGCTCATAGCAGGATCTAAGCGGCATGCCCAACGATCTGACTTGCGGAGGGTCTCGCGTATGCCCAACTCAGGCTGCAGTCGAATTGCGGCGCGTTATCTATTTAGCTCTATCGGTTGCGCTCGAATTTACGCTCCTAAGAACCAGTCGGAACAAGAGTCGAAGGCGTCTCTTCTTGGCATTGGCAGCTGAAGGGACCATGTCCTCCGATTTCCCTACAAGGCACTTCCCAAGGGGGCGCCTAGTCCGCACTTAGCCCTGGACTACCCTCACAATCGTCGATTGACTCAGTCTTGTGGCACCTGTATACTCTAGAACATCTGTCGCCCAGGTGGATCCAATATTTCAGCTGCTAAAGAGCATAGGTTCTTAGTCGCCCAAGTACGGTTGACCATCTGGGTCAGGTCAAATTTAAAAGTCACTGACTCACATTGCGACTGCTGTGTTCGATCCCCGGTGGGGTGGATGGGGATATTGGGCGGAGTTTGAATTGTCGCAATCCACTCAGCGGACGAGGGATACTGAGGGGGCTACAGTAAAAATGTACTACGTCTTGACAAGACTTCATCCGGACGCTCCTGAAGAAGTGTGACGCAAAATCTCTACACGATATGAGCCTATGCTTGTCGTAAGAGATTTGTTGCTGAGAACATACGACGGGAGTTGCCGATATTTGAAGCTCCGCTCCACCAAACAAACGGTCAGCTGCAGTCTTGTGTATGGGTATGTCGCGCACTAGGCTTTTGTAGTATAATATTGGGGCGTTCTATAAAGAGATACTGGAGTACCCGTGCTAGGGCTAGTGACCTCCAAGAGAAGAACACAGGCGGGGAGCTACATTAAGCAGCCACAGCGGGATATCAGTATCGGCAGGTGGACTGTGCAGCCCGAGGTGTAAACGGTTGTGAAGCATTAAAGGATACGGTTAGTACTAATGTGCACTAAACGGTACCGATAAGTCTTTCCGCCCGTCGCTCCCCGAAATATGTGGGCTGGGGATTCGCATCCTCTCGGAGTAGTGGTCCCGTGCCTCTTCCTCTTCTCCCTTTTACTACAGCGATATTGATTATCGAACAGTCACTACTGACTGTAAAATTCAGTGCCGCGCTACGTACATAATATTGATAGATGTATTCAACCTTCAGAGACTGTTTCGGGATTGGCCGAAAGCTGTCAACGCCGAGGATCGAACCTAAGGCAGCCTCGAAGTTGTGAGGCGACTTCTGAATTTGACCTGGCCCAGATGGTCAACCGTACCAAGGCAAACCTATCAGGCACGTGCACTATTTCCGTCCTTCATGCTCGCCCGGCGCCACTGCACCAGCTTGCGGGGCACTTCATGCTCTACTTGGTCGCATTCTCAGCTCCTGGTGTCATGAGGATATTCCATCGAACCCGAAATCATTCATCAGCTGAACAGCAGCCCTACACGTGTCTGGAGTTAATCATCGATGGTCAAGATTGTGTCTTCTCCCGCAAGGCACGGGGAAGGAGACACCGAACTAACTAGATGGCCCGTCCCCGTTCGTCGATCGTGTGCCGGATTGATGTCCGAGATAC
>NW_006920413.1:2292268-2319612 GCF_000344685.1 Gloeophyllum trabeum ATCC 11539 | reverse complement strand
CGGCAGGTGGACTGTGCAGCCCGAGGTGTAAACGGTTGTGAAGCATTAAAGGATACGGTTAGTACTAATGTGCACTAAACGGTACCGATAAGTCTTTCCGCCCGTCGCTCCCCGAAATATGTGGGCTGGGGATTCGCATCCTCTCGGAGTAGTGGTCCCGTGCCTCTTCCTCTTCTCCCTTTTACTACAGCGATATTGATTATCGAACAGTCACTACTGACTGTAAAATTCAGTGCCGCGCTACGTACATAATATTGATAGATGTATTCAACCTTCAGAGACTGTTTCGGGATTGGCCGAAAGCTGTCAACGCCGAGGATCGAACCTAAGGCAGCCTCGAAGTTGTGAGGCGACTTCTGAATTTGACCTGGCCCAGATGGTCAACCGTACCAAGGCAAACCTATCAGGCACGTGCACTATTTCCGTCCTTCATGCTCGCCCGGCGCCACTGCACCAGCTTGCGGGGCACTTCATGCTCTACTTGGTCGCATTCTCAGCTCCTGGTGTCATGAGGATATTCCATCGAACCCGAAATCATTCATCAGCTGAACAGCAGCCCTACACGTGTCTGGAGTTAATCATCGATGGTCAAGATTGTGTCTTCTCCCGCAAGGCACGGGGAAGGAGACACCGAACTAACTAGATGGCCCGTCCCCGTTCGTCGATCGTGTGCCGGATTGATGTCCGAGATACACTATCGCAATGAACCATCTGAAACTTTATATCAAGATTCCGCATACAGGGAAGTGGAGATACGGTTCGTAGGCCCGGGGGCATCGTGTAATGTTCCCTCACTGATATGAAGCATCCATGCAAGTGCTTCTGACGACGTGCCTGTGGCAAACCCGCGTTCTCTTCACTCACTAGAATCCACTGCTGTGAAAGATGTGTCAGCTGTATGCGTTCCATCTGTTCGTCACTGGTGACGCAGGCAGATTCTTTCCCTGACCTACTCTTCCAGGTCAAACAGGGCTCGAAACCCTTCATCTCTCCTGACGGACTTGGGAAGAGCCCTGGGTATCCCACCCGGTGAAGCGTCGGATCCGATTTTCTGAACCTTCTGTGGCCCACGGCCACGCCATGATATACAGCTCACGAGGCGATCGTTCCATCATGCTGTCGCCTTCCTTATCTCACACTCACGGAACTGGGAAGGTTGTGCGTCTGAGCATAAGACCTAAAGTTTCATCGGCTTCAAACGGTGAGTACGTCGGTGCTTCTAATGCATATAGTTAGGTTACACGTGCGCTCGGAAGATTAATAGAACGGTCGGGGAGTCTGTTCGAAGCATGATCAAGTAGTCCATCCTGGAGCAATCGAAGGGAAATGAGTCGTAGGTTTTGGTGCTCAAATGATGTAGTGAGTCGGGGCAATATTGCGGCGAGCGGGCCGAAAGTATTTCTACCCAGCTGACCGATGCATTCGTATGGTCACTGGGCACATAGGGATCCATCATCGATACGTGGTTCGTAGGTCTCCACTTTCATAGGATTGCCATATCCCGGGAGGGTTTCCTCCTTGCCCGAGTGAGATCTCGATAATTTCCAGCGGTGCGATGATTGTTGAAATGAGACCATAGGGGGAAGCATGTTTCCTCGTGAGTGGTTCGCCTATATGCGGTTGAGTCTCTGCTTGAAGACGTCCTCGTCCTCGCCACAGACTCAGCGTAGACCTGCATATTGGTTCTGTATCGTGCGCTACCACCGTGCTTTCCCCCAAGAGGGGAAGGCGGTTGCAAGAGTGGTGCGCGACCAGCCGCGGCGCGCGCATGCATTGACATCAGCGCTGTCCACCAACCTCACGTTGGTCCCCCGATCGGCAGCAGATGCTGCCTTTGGTGGATCCACGTAATGTCGGTCGTCCCGGGAATATTTCGCCCCCTTCGATATGTTTGTCCTCGCCCGTCGTACTCGATCGGTGAGGATGGTTAAGGGCGCCTTAGCTGGTGCACTCAGATAGCATGGCCTGCGGAAGCGCCCGCTTCAATGAAGAACGGAACTTTTTCGACAGTGCTTCAGCGCGGCAGCGCCTATTGCAATCTCTTGCCCGGGGAGCCGCTGGGGACCCTGATATTGCCAGTGTATACTCAATGTCCAAGTAAGCAATCCTTATCGATGTCTGGGCCCCCTGAATTCCACGGGATGCTATTTCCCGACGAGAATACCGAGGAGTCTGTGCTCGCAGCATCAAGGCATGCCAGTGGACCCTGCTCAGGTGGCGAGCGCGATGTTTTGCCTCGTGACCTCCACTCTGGCCAAGGGATGCTACGTGTACAGATCAGTCCACGCAAATTATCGTTCAGGATGGCAGGTATTACTGAGCAGTGCATTCACGTCTCCATCCGTTCACTCTGTAGCTAGAAGGACTCGATTATTTAAGCTGCATTTAGCAAAGTCTGTCATCGCAGCGCACTGCGTCGTCCCTTTGCATCTCGATACGTCGTTGTATTGCCAAAGGGGGTGTGGCTGCATTGTATAGAACGGCCACACCAGTTGAACCGAGCCGTCGCTTGACTACTCTTCGAGGCAAACCAGACGGCGTTCGGATGACCGTGCCGACTTACCGAGCGGGAGAGGCTAAATCTGCACGTCGAGTCTCCACCTTGTCGTTACCAACGGTCGCTCCGTTTCACGAAATGTCTGCCAGACGCGCCGCTCTGTGTGATGCCGACGACAGATGTCACCAAGCTCCGTCCTCTTCTTTTCATTTCGGCCTCTCGCGCCTAACGGGTGATATCTGTCTCTGGGCTCTGCGAAAGCATTGACAACGCATTCGCCGAGTGTTATGTTGCAGCTCCAGGGAAAGCTGTGATTTTTCCGGGACGAATATCCGGTTCCTTTGTCCAGCGGGGAGGTCAACGTACACGATGACGAGGATCATGATGTTGGGTAGCCTGTATGACCTGGCTGAAACAAAGGGGCAGGCGGCACGGTATCTAAACCCGATCTAATCGTTACCATCCGCCTCCCAACGCTGCCCAACCGAATCGGCACGGAGGGCAAGCAGAGAGCAGCTGGCTTGGAAATCCTTATCACAGGCAATCGTCCTATCCCTGTGACCGACTGCTGCCTGGCGCGCACTCTATCGACCACCGGAATCTGGAAATTCGCGCTCGGATGTTTGCTTGCAGAAAGCCTTCTCGCCGGGTAGGTTATGTCGGATGCATGCAGGCCTGGGAGCAGGAACCGAACCCGTCGCTCCGCGGGCAGACTTCGGACTCGGACTGCCAATCACATCTCCATGGTTCACCCGCGCGCAGCGGTTCGGCGCGGCTGATACGTCCATCCCCCCTTCCATCCTCTTCCCCAGCCTTCGTCTGTCGCTCGCGGCGCGAACCCATGGCCCGTCTCTCGCCCTTCTCCCGCCCGGGCAGCGCGTGTCTGATCAAGAGATCGCTTCGGATTCGAACCGCGCCGCGTCTTGTTCCGTCCAGCGTTGTGGCTCCGCCCCTCGTGGCCCTGGCTGATCTGATCTCTGGCTGATCTGGCGTGGCTTGTCTCCTCCGAGTCTGTGGCTGCTAATTCGTATTGGCCCCGGCAGGCACTCGAGTATAAAGGCTATCGGGACGGAACACAGACAGGTGCACGTCCACACCACATATATACCGGCGCCCCTGTCCCTGTCTCGAGCCTCCGAGCCTCCGCCCAGACCCCATTCAACCCGCTCCGCTGCTGACCCATCCTCCCGCGTTCCGCCCCAGTCTTGAGCCGAACTGGTCGCTGCTACGGGCTCTTGACTCGCCGCCACGACCATCCCGCAATCAGCTGTCCCAAGCGCATCTGCACGTCCCCGTAGCCATCACGCCCGCGCACATCATGTGCAACCTCGAAACGTGAGTCGACTCCGCTGTTCATCCAATCCCCGCGCGCCGTTGACACTGGGACTGACGCCGATCACGCAGCGAAGGTACCAAGTACGGATGCGGTGTACGTGCTGTTCCGGCGCTTCTCTCGATTGTAGGGCTGACGTCACTCTGGGATGTCTTTGTCTCTCTACCCTCCAGCATTATGTCGTGGTGCGTATCGTTCTCTTTGAACGACAATGCGCAGGCGTTGACCGGATGGCCTTGTAGACGCGCAAGGTGCGGAAAATCGACTGCGGAAACCGGTATTGCATACACTCGGCGAAACATCCAAAGATGTGCCCCAACTGTCAATGCGAGAGGGTATGTGTCCTGCATTCCTGTTAGCTTCAATGCGGCGGAGAGTGGGGGTGTGCGATCTGGGGTTCAGGCGTGTCGGATCGAGTGCAGGGTGACGGCGTTTACCTCTGGCAGCGTCTATCACAGGGGTTGTCTGCGAGGGCAGTAGGTTCCGGCCTATGGAGGGCCCTCCATTCCTCACGGCGTTTAGCGCTGTATATTCTGGTGAGCCCCAGTCCGGGAGATCGGCGGGATGCAGGGTTCTGCTGTGGCTGTGACACCGGCGCTCTTCGTGGACTTTGTCTGTGATCCACGTTCATTGGCTGATGACGCCGGCCTGCTCTTCTGGTTGACGCTGTCCAAACTGGGACGATGTCTGGAAGGATCTGACGCTTCTGCTTTCACAGTACTACGGCCCGGACGCGAAGGAAACGGTCACGAAGCGCACGGACGAGTACTGCTCCGAGTGCCACTATTGGTACCGCGGCGCTGGGGCCCAGCGTCGATAGCAGGCCGCGTACTTTAACCTTCAGGCTCTACGTCGTCGTCATCCGTCTCCGCTTTCGCTTTCTCACTGCAATATAATATTCTATTCTCTCGTCGTTGTTATCCCCCCCCCGGCTGTGTTTTCGCTGAGGGGTTTATTCTATTTTAATATTTTTCCATTCCGCTTCCGCACCCACCATCTTCTTCGTGTTTTTGTCCATGCCGAAGAACACCTCACATCACCAAGATCCAAGCCCATGGCCATCATCAAGTCCACACCCGAGTCACGTAATCTATCTTTGCTGTGTTGCTGTTGCTCTCGTGCTGTGCATGTATCAAATATTTGGTTAGGGAGGAGAGAGAGAGAGAGAGAAGGAATGTATGTATAGGGCTTAGCATAGAGAAATGGAGCGTAATGGGTTGCGAGATATGTTATTCTGTAGATGGGCATGCGTGTTCATTGGCGTGGAAAGATGCCTAGTCACCAAGGATCTGCTATGATCCAGGGCCTCGTGACTATGCATCGGTCCCGAGTGACGATATATGTACCGACCTCGGGGGCAGGCTTCAGGCAAGCACTACCCGCTGCGGCCATGTCCGAGGAGCAAGAACTCGCGCGCACCATCTCCGCCTACCTCGACGGCAGCTGTACGCTCGCGCAGACTGTCGCGACGGTCGCGGAGCCGATCGAGCGCGCCTACGCCGCGGGCGACGGCGCGGCGGTGGAGGGCCTGCTGTGGGACCTGTGGTACGCGACCATCGAGGCCGCCCAGCGCACGCCGCACGCGTCCCCGCGCCAGCAGGCGCTCGTCGACGTCGTCGCGGGACTGAAAGCGCGCGCGGAGCCGCCGGAGCCTGCGGACGCGGCGCGGGGGGGCTGGGTGTTCGCGGAGCGCGGGCTGTGGGGCGCGCCGAAGCTGCTGGGCGCGGCGATGCGCGAGACGTGGAACGCGCGGCCGGACGAGCGGGGCGGGGCGGGGATGGGCGGGGAGGGGATGGGCGCGGGGGAGTGGGCGAACGTGAACGCGTTCGCGGCGCGGCTGAGCGCGGGGGGCGTCTGTGATTTTGTGCTGTACGCGATTTGGAGCGTGCGGGATGCGCTGGAGGAGGAGCGGGCGGAGGGGGCGCTGGTGCCCGGGGCAGGGGTCTGGTTTTTGTATGCCGGGCGGGCGATTTGGGAGAGCGCGGAGGAGTATGGGCGGGCGGGGAGGGGCGGGGTCGTGTGGACGGGGAAGAGCGGATTTTGCAAGGAAAGATGGGGGCTGTGGAAGAAGAGGTTTGGGGAGGTTGTAAGGGATGGCGGGGTCGGGGAGGAGGCGAGGGCGATGGCGAGGCAGGCGGTGGAGGCTATGGAGAGGGTCGAGGCGGGGGAAGCGTAGATTCATTGCAGTCACTAATCATAGTTGTATTTGTTCTACGAAGAATACAAGGCGTGTCCTAGCCCAGCCGAAGAACGGGCGAAGAGAGTGTGGCTGTGGCAAGAGCGTGCTCGCCGCGTGGCTACTGCGCGCAGGCTTCAATGCCACACTCCGAGTGCCCACCGCTACACGATCCATGTCGTATGCCTACGCCCCAGCAACACCCGCCCCCTCAGAGCCCACCACCCGCTCGCGCACCCTCCTCTTCCGCTCCTACCGCGACTCTCTCCCGCGCACCTCCAAGCATCGCGCCAGCTTCCAGTACGATCCCGCCGACTCCTTTGCCGGGGACGATGAGCGCCAGGGGCTGATTGCCGGGAGCGCAAGCGGGAGTGGTGCTCAGAATGGGCGCGGGCATGTTGCGCTGGATGTGGAGGGGGAGGGGTTGCCGCCAAAGTGGTGAGTCGGCATTGTGATGACTACGGGTGGCGACTGAGCGGACTGGCACAGGGTGGATATTACGGAGCACGTAGAGGAGATTCTGGCGGATACGAAACAGAAGAGTCAGTGTCCATCTCCGCCTTCCTTCCACTGCAAATCATCCTTCGGCTTGCGTTTCCTATTCCTCCCCGCCTGGCGGTCCCCCACCTCATGTATCCCTTCTCCCACTTCTTGATCCCTGCTCTTCTAGCGGTTACTACCCCTCGATCATTCCTATCATTCCATGCTTCTCCCGCTCATGCTAGTGTCTCTACCCCTCATGGCCTGTGCTAACCATCTGTACCCCCCTCATGACCTACCATCTAGTCGCAACCCTCGACAAGCTCCACGCAAAGCATGCCCTGCCCGGCTTCTCCGACCGCACAGCCGAGGAGCGCGAGATCGAGTCCCTCACGAACGAGATCACCCGGGTGCGTCCTCCCTCCCCCTCCCCTCCCCCCATTTCCCACTCATCCTAGCCTATCCTGCCCCCGCCGACCCCACCAGAACTTCCGCACCGCGCAAACCCTCATCCAGCGCATCACCGCCGCCCCGTCCGCCTCCTACCCGCCGGGGCCGCACACCTCGGAAGCCCGCGCGGCGAAAAACGTGCAGCGCGCGCTCGCCGCGAAGGTGCAGGACATGAGCGGCGTCTTCCGCAAGAAGCAGCGGGTGTACATGGAGAGTGCGTGCCTTTCCTTCTCCCCCGCCGTGGTGTGGATGTTGACCTTGATTGCGTGTGGTGGACAGAGCTGCAGGGCCACGCGATCAAGAACCAGGACCTGCTCATCGCGTCGGGGACGATCTCGCCGCCGCTCCGCGGGCACGAGGCGATGCACTCGCTGGACGAGGACGTCCAGGCTACCGCCCTTGCCGTACGTCTCCTCTCCATTCTCTTCCTCCCCCCGTCCCCCCTCCCCTCATCCAACCAAACTCCCCTCACTAATCTGACCACACTGACCCCCCTCAGCACCTCCCGCCCGACCCCGCGCTCGCCACGCGCACGCGCGAGCTGCACCAGCTCGCGGACTCCATCGCCGCCCTGGCCGACCTCTTCAAGGACCTCTCCGCGCTCGTCATCGACCAGGGCACGCTCCTCGACAGCGTCGAGTACAACATCGAGACCGCCGCCGCGCGCGTCGAGGAGGGCGCGCGCGAGCTGCAGGTCGCTACGCGCTACCAGAAGAATACCGGGCGGAGGAGGTGCATCTTTTTGCTCGTGCTGGTGATCGTGCTGTTGGTGGTCGTGTTGGTTGTTAAGCCGAAGCGGCGTGGGCGGGGGGCGGCGCCGGTGCCTGAACCTACAGGTTCGGTGGGAGAAGCCGTGTCGATACCGATGTCGGTGCGGTTTGGTGGGGTGAGATAATGGAGAGACGAGGGGATGGGTGGATTGTAACTTATTTCTTGTATAATGACGCGTACATTCCTATCGCCGTTATACCCGGTATATATCGCAGTAATACGAGTGCTCACTTCACGTGGCCGGATTCCTTATGTCTATCACGTCATTGACACACCCGATGCATACCCCAGCCTACATCTGTAAACTACACTACAGCACTCTGCGCGAGCATACTTATGCTACCACTTCACCGCCAGCCCAACCACCTCGCTCTCCACCGCGCGGTAACTAGTCCGGAAATACTCCCTCCGGCGTCCCTCCGCCTCCCCGTCCATCGTGTCCATCCAGTCCCTTACCTCCCCGTCAGGCCGGCACATCTCCGCCAGCACCCTCGCCGCCAGCCGGTCCGCGCGCGCGCGCTTCTCCTGGGGACTCGCCGCCTCGGAGCTCGGGGACCAGTACGCCTCCTCGACCCTGCGCGTCCACGCCTTGCTCCCCCAGCGCGCCTGGATCGCCTCGCCCCGCCCGCCCGCGGACGCCTCCATCCCCCCCTCCGCCTCGCCGTCCACTTCGAGCTTGACCCCGTCCGCCGCCCAGTCGCGCGCGAACCCCTCCCCGTCCAGCGCGGGCGGAGGCTTCAGCTGCCCGCCGCCGTTCACGCACCCGCCGGGGCACGCCATCACCTCGACGTAGTCGTACGCCTTCTCCTCCCCCCCGCCCGCGCCCACCTCGCGCCCGCCGATGCGCTTCGCGCTGCGGCCGCCCCGACTGGAAGCAGCGAGGCGCCCCGCGGCCCCGCGCGCGACGCGCACGCCGCCCTCGCGCCCGACGCGCCGCACCACGTTCTGCAGGTTGCGGAAGCCGTAGCACGTCGCGCCCTTGAATACGGGTTGGGAAGACCCGGAGGCGCGGGCGGAGAGGGTGTAGGTGGTGTGGTCGGCGCGGAGCGTCGAGGTGGAGAGGGTGAGTCCGTCTTGGGGATGCGAGGGGGAGGAGGAGAGCGCGTCGATGATGCTCTGCAGGTAGCTGCCGGAGCTCGTGCCGCGGTGCTCGAGCAGGTCCGGGATGCCCTCCTCCTCTTCAGAGTCGGGAACGGGCACGGAGAGGTCGCACCCCTTCTCGCGGAGGAGCCGCTCGAACTCGCCGGTCGTGATCACGCAGTCGACGTCGCGCGTGTGGTACTGCTCGTTGTAAAAGTCCGAGCGGGACGCCTCGAGCTTCTTGTCGTAGCACGGCATGAGGGCGACGTGGTACACCCCGTCTGGGCTGCGTCCATTTCCGTCAGCGATCCGCAGTGCGCACGGAAGGGACACGGAGGGGAGGCAGGACGCACCGTTTCCCCCACTTGGGCGCGAGCCAGTACTTGACGAGCGCGCCCATGACCTGCTGCGGGCTCTTCGTGCGCGCGATGAAGGGCAGCATCTCCGCGTGCGTCTTCTCCGCGTAGCAGATCCAGCCGGGGCACGCGCTCGCGAGCATCGGGAGGCGGCCGACGTCGTCGCGGCCGCTCCCGCTCCCCGCCGAACTTGAGTGCGCCTTGCGCTCGCGGAACTCGCGGACGTGCTCGAGCAGCGCGAGGTGCCGCGCAAAGGTGGTGTCCCAGACGTGCTCGAAGCCGAGGACCTCCCTCGCGAACTTGCGGATGCGCGCGAGGATCTGGGGCAGGGGAATCGGGCGGGGCGAGGACGACGACGATGCGAGGGACGCGGCGAGCGAGGCGAGGCTCTGCGGGGATACGGACAGCACGGGGACCTTGTGCGCGGGATCGGAGGGCGGCGGGTTGGCCGCGAGGAAGTTGAGGACCTCGGTGTGGGACTGGAGGGTGATGAGGACGGACTCGGCGGAGGTGATGCAGCCGCTGCAGGCGAGGCAGTCGTTCAGGCTGATCTGCGCGGGCTCGAGCTTCTTTGCGGAGAACCTGGACGTGTCTTCCGTCGATACTTCATAGTATGCGCCGCCCGAGTCTATGCGGATTGCGGTCTGAGCGGTGTCAGCGTCTTCGCGTCTGCGATAATGTCAGTGCACTCACCGATGCTGCGCCAGGCTCCGTTTCAGCTTCCTTGACCGGGTTTAGCTGCTCGACCGGTTTGATGCATGCTTGAGAGGGGGTAATGTAGTCGTTGAGATCCGTCAAGGTCTACAGCACCCAGATCAGTGCCTCCATTCTGCGAAAGAGACGTTAGACCAGACGTACGAGGGCGCCAGAGAAAGCCATGGCGGCGAGAGACAGACCTTGGTTGCAGCACCTGGCAGAGTACCGTGGCGGTAAAAGCTTGGTCGGTATTTGCTGTTGTCTGACAAAGGGCTTTTGGAAGACGCGCCGATTGCGATCGACAAATTCACGCCACACTCGGATCGTCTTTCGTTTCTTCCAGTGCTTTGCCTGAGCTTACGCACCCAGCGCCGTCCCCAAGGTGGACGGAGGATGTCTCTGCGAATTCTGCAAGTCGACTAACGCTTCAATGCTAAAGCTCATACGTCGTGCTCAGACAGAACTTGCACAGAACTTGCACTGGCACTCCGTATCTCGCGTGTATGGCTTATGCAGGCTTTTATTGGACTTGTGTACCACAATATACGCCTTGGCATGTCCTCTATGCGGTCCCGGCGAGCGTCTGAGCGGATCGATGGATGGCCTTCACTCTCAACCAAATGGCTCGCGGAACGTCGCTACCCGTTCGCCCAATATATCACTTCCTGGCCCGCCCCTTCCCCCTGCAAGATCGCGGTCGGATTCGTAATCGAGCGCATTCGCGACGCGGTCCGAAATGGAACGGCGTCGTGGACAGAGGCGCTCTACCCTTCCCCGTTCCCTCTCGGACCGCGCTGGCCCAGTATAAAATGGCCTCCGCTGGCGCTCTTCTCGACCCACTGACTCTTCCTTTCTAACCGTACAACACAAGGATTTACATCAGCTTGGCCAGGCGCCCATCCCAAGTACCACCTAACGCTCGTCATCCTCGACAGCCAGAATGTTCGCTGTCTTCAACATCATGAAGAGGGCGTACGACGCTGACACCCCGAAGACCCCGTCATTACATGCCAGTCCTCGTGAGGTAAGTGTGTGCTTCGTCTCTCTCGGCGCAGTTCTCATCAGACACTCCGCAGAATCAAGGACAGGTTCCTACCAGACCGGTTGACCCCGTCGTAAGTTAGCTATCCGTAGTGCTCGCGGCATCAATTTTGATATGCTCGACCTTACAGCTTCTCCACAACTTCCTGGCGGAGACGCACCAAGTCGAAGGATGTACGTGCCAGTTTTGCGGCATGCGCAACGAGCAGGTGCGTACAGGCACCCTCTGCTAGACTGTGATATTCAACATGTTTCCTTTGTGGCCCTCCCTGTTGCCTTTCCGTAGGCTCGTTCCTCAATAGATACCCAAGCTACGGAAGATACCACTCATCATGCTCACGTACCGAATACATCTGACGCTGATACCACTCACACCGATACCCATTCTGGTCCGGAACCGGATGCAGGAACTGCTACCCATTTAACACCTGGGGTGCAACACATTGAGGATGGTTCAACCACTGCTGACGAAGCCGTGTCCCCGGTCAATCTCGACACGGCTGAACCTCACTTCCCTTACACCGGAGAGAATGTTCCGCTCTGTTCATCCGCTCCTGTCACCCCCGAAGAGCCTCACAACGACAGCCCTTCCATAGACGCGAACCACACTTCGCGCGACCGTACCAGCACTCGCGGGCGAACCACCCTAGGCCTAGGTCTCATATTCCCTCCAGGCCTCTCCCGAACCCCCGGCTCCTCTACACCCACACCCCCCGCCTTCCCTGAATTCACCACCGCCCTCCCCGCGCAGCATCCCGACATTGTGCCAACGCCCCCACCGGTCAGCCTTAACAGCCCCCCGCCCCCTGCGCCCAACCCCGAGAACGACCACAGCAGCCGCATCTACAGCCCCGACCCACAGGCATACGTCCACCACGGCCGGCGGCACCCCAACTTCGGCGAAGCCGCCTATCCCAACCCCCATTTTGACCCGCTGTCCGACGCTGCACACGACCTCCCCATCCCCTCCCGGCGCGCCCCCGCAAACGCCGACCTCTACACCCACCGCCGCCATCCCTCTTCCCACCGCCGCCGCCGCCACCGCTCGCCTTCCTACGACCCCGCCGAGCCCCCGCCGCGCTACACCCAGCGCGACTACCGGCGCGCGCCGCTCTTCGCGCGGCGCGACATGGACGCCTACCTGGACGCCGACCCCGCGGCCATCGCGGAGGACCTTCCGCCGTACGCGACGCACGACCCGCTGCTCGTCCGGCACTACCGCCACCCGCCGTACATCCCCGGCTTCCGGGACGACGCGCTCATGGGCGGCGCGCGCTCGCGGTCCAGCAGCGGCTCGAGCGAGGGAGGCCGGGGCGGGCTCGTGGCGTCGTTGGCGAGGGGGGCGGCGAGGTTGTGTGCGTTTGTGAGCTCTGGGCGGGAGCCGGCGCCGAGGGGGTATGGGGTTGATAGGAGTGATAGGGTCCCGTTGGAGGTTATCAGACGGGAGTTGGTGCAGCAAGAGTGGCAGACCATGGCTATGGGGTTCTCGTAATTGCTGGAGCAGCGCGCAGACGGCAATACAACTGTGTATAGACGGCGTATTATAGAAGATTGTCAATATAGCGTCTTATTACCGCGTGTTGTGTATGACTGGAGGTGTGATACAGCAAGCAAACAACGAGTTTAAATCTATTACTGGATAAGTCAGAAACCCCCCTAGCGCTACAAGATAGTCCAAAATACTGAAGAAAAGCACGATTTCTCCCGAGAACGCGAAGTAACGCGTATGACAACCTTCATCGACCGGCCCTCGCGAACCACGTCTTTTGCTGCGCGCAGACGACGTTCGTGCAGCCGGGACAGCGAAGTCCCATCTGTATCGAAGTAGGGCCGATTTGTCCCGCGTGGTACTTTTTCAGATGGTCAGCCGCGATATCGGCCAGTGCACGAATAAACACCGGGGAATCGTTCAGGGACTCGGCGCGGACGACTTCCATGCCGTGCTGGACAAGGAGAGTATTCAGTGTCTAGGAAAATTTCTTAGAGAAAGACAGGGACACCCACCTCCTTGGCCTCCTTCGCGTACTCCAGGTCCAATTCGTACAGCGTCTCAATATGATCGCTGGTGAAAGCAATTGGGACCAGGACTGCTCTCTTTCTTCCCAGCCTGGCCAAGCCCTTGAGCGCCTCGCCGGTCTGCATTCCCATCCATGCCGACGGACCGACTTGACTTTGCCATACTAGACGGTACGGATTGGAGTGCCCTAGACGGTCCATGACGGCGTTTACGGACGACGAGACTTCCAGGATGTAAGGATCGCCACGGTTCACGACGGACATCGGGAGGGAGTGCGCGGAGAAGAGGAGCACGACAGACGAGCGGACTGATGCAGGGAACTTTTGAAGGGCTCGCTCAATGTTCTGCGCAACTGCCTACCACCACGTCACGTCGGTGTTACAAAAGCAATGGTCCTGACAAGCAGCGAACATACCTCGATGAACCCAGGATGCGTGCCCCAGCGATCAATCACGCTCCATTCCACCCCTTCCCCAGTCTCACCACTCCTGCCCTTCCTATACAGCTCATTCAAGCTGCTTCCGGTCGTGCTGCAGCTGTACTGCGGGTACTGCGTGAAGGCGACCGCGCGCCTCACCCCATCCTCCTTCATCTGTCGGATTGTCTCCGTCGTCAATGGTTTCGCGTACCGAAACGCGACGTAACTCTTGTGCGGCGCCGTCTCAGGGCTGAGTTCGTCCAGGAGAGATGCCATGCCCTGGCCCTGGATTTGCGTGTAGCGCAGAATGGGTGAACCCCCGCCGATATCAGCATATTGCTTTTCGATCTGGGGGGTACGCCGCTTCGCGATAATAGGTGCGAGGTACTTCTGAAAGGGCAGGGGGATGAGGTCGCCGTCGAGGAAGAGATTCTTGAGAAAATCGTGGGTCTCCGTAACCTTCACATGACAGACGCCCATTTCGATTCAATACAATGCAGCATGGCACACACGCGTATACGCACCGTCGAAGGCCCTCCCATATTCAGCATAACGATGGCTTCCAAGAATCTTTCAGCCCAGTCATAGAAAACCGCACAAATATTCCTGCGTACCTGTCGGGCTGCATACATGTCAGTACGCGTTCCCGGACTCAGTACAAGGCGCTCTCACCTCTTGCCGGAGCGCGGGGCCGCCTGCAGGGTCGCATACGAACGTGCCAACGCGCGGGTGAGCGCACTCGTCCTCGGTACGAGAGACATGGCGAAGGAGGCGCGTAAGTGTAAGAGAGCTCACATCATATGCATTGGGAACGACCGCACCGGATTCGTCGGCGTCGCCTGAGATCTTGGCCGCCATTACGCAGGTCCAATGAGACGCGTCTATTTCCAAATTTAGACCTGAGCCGCTTATATAGTCACCCGGAGGTCCACTGGGTACTCCGTGGACCCGACTCGGACCACCTCATTTGGTCGCTGTGGCGGGAACACCTTCTGGGCTAGAGAAACCAATACCTGCGTCTTAGTCCTGAAGATGCTTTCCAAAATGTTTCTTCTCGTGGGAGGGTATTAACCTGACATCGCATCGCATGCATATATTCTTTTGTACCCTACTCAAGTGGCATCAACACGAATGGATTTCATTACAGCTTCCTGCTGGCAGGAGGAACATAATTGCTATGTATCGCAAAGCTATTAGTGCACACATGGACTCTACGGTAATGAGAATAAATAATTTACAAAAGAGCGTAACAGGGCGTAAGTCAGAGCAGCAGCTACGGTGAAAATGGTCCAGCGTTCATGCAAGTCGCCAAGTCCGAGTTGAAGGTAATGTACACTTGCGAATCATAACGATCAGATATGCACTAATAAATAAGTGACGGGCGTTTAATCGTGAGCACAGTTTACACCGCAAACGCTCCACGCATGGGCGACCTAGCAGGCACCGACGGGGCCGGCACGTCCGGAGGAGCCTGGAGCGTAGGCAAGACGTGAGGTGGCGAGGCCGACAACCCCTCCCGATCGGGTAGGACGGCGCTGGTACGCGTTGCTATAAAAAGCGGTGCAACAGGCGGTATTTGTGGCTGCCAAGGTCTGATGGTGGACCCTGTAGAGTCGGAGGGAGCGGGTGATGGGGCGGGGGAGGCTGGGGCCACGAAACTCATTATTGAACGACCAGCCGCCGCAAACGAAGAGATGTCAAGTGCAGGAGCCCAAGATGTGTGAGATTTGGGACGCGCAGGCGAATCCCTTTGGCTTCCATCGTCGGTGGATGGGGTAGGTGCCATCACTGGGAAATCAAGATCCATGGATAGCGGGCGAGAGTGGTCATTCGAGGACGCCGTATCCGGAATGGCCGGCAGCTTGCGCACTTGCGCGCTGAGACGACGACCCGCTGGCTGGGATGTCTTCCCATTTCCAGGGATGAGAATGGGCGGCAACGGTCTGACACCAGTCACCCTCCCCGCTGGCGCGGGCGCGGACGCACCTGCTCCCATCTCGGGTCTCGGCATCGAAGCCATCCATGCTGGTGCTGAAACAGGCATAGGCTGGAGAGACGCCTGCATGAGGATGCGCTCGTGCTCGGATATTGGGGCGGACGCGACGGAGTAGACACTCGCGGAGGTGGTCGAACTCGAGCGGCTGAGGCTGGGCTTGAAGCGCATCAGCGCCGATCTGGTACTTAACCGCTTAGCTACCGCAAGCGTGTACTTCTCGGACTCTTCATCGATCGACGGAGGTCGTGAATGGGTTGCAAGCCCTGGGGGATTGCGGGATGAAGGCGGCGCCAAGGATGGCGGACATATCTCCGAGTCCCGCAGCAACGGCGAGCGCTGGAGAGACGATAGCATCGAAAAGTATCTGGACTCGCTCTTTGGTGAGGGTAAAGGTGGATCGGGAACAATCTTCGACAGCCCGGGTGGGAGGTCGAAGCTAGATTTAGAATCCAAGCTCATGCGCCGCACTGGCTGAGGCTGCTTCTTATGCACTTGCTGCCTCTTCCATCGCCTCCAGACGAGGAGCCATGCAAGCGGGAGTATGAGGAAGAAAGCTACAACCCCCGCGACAATCCCCACAATAATGGGGGCGGCCAGAGTTGTGCTCTCGCGCTTGGATAATGTCTGATGCAATATGAATCAATTGAAGAGGAATCTACTGCACTGAAATCACTTACGTGGACATTGGCTGGTGCCATGCTAAGCACACCAGGTAGCACAGTGGGACGGTCAGGAGCGGTCCTTACCGTACGGAGGCGGGCTCAGGGTGAGGGGAGGAGAGAGGCGGGCGGGCCACCAAGGCGCAGATATTCATATACATCGCAATGGTCCGCCACAGGATGGAGCCATCATCGCACCCTAAGCGGCTGGCTTCGATAACTCTATGCAACATGATCGTACAGCCCGGCGGTTCCACCGCTCACTGCGGCCACTTGACTTTGACACTTGTGGCTGTGGACCTTGAAGTGGGGTCTCGGATCAGTGGGATCAATACGCTTTTCCCTGATGTAGTTTTGATGCGCATGACGGCGGCTTCTTTGCCAACTCCGAGAACCACTGGCATGGTTGATTGTTGGACATGAATAGAGCATGGTGTATGAATTCGAACGTCTAACTTTTGACACCTTTTGCATCTGCAGACTTGTGGATAACAGCCCTGGGTTGCTGCGTATCGGCGAAGACTAGTCCGTTTCTCAGTAATGTTCCGCTACGGTTTCGCATCGCCGATACCGCCTTCCCTAGTCCTTGTAGGTCCTTCTTGACAGCCGATGTGACCGCGTCGAACGATAGTCGTGAAGCCATTTACATACGTACGAAGGTTCCGCCCATTCTAAGCACCCTCGACATGAACCGTGCCGCTCGACCTACGGCCGTTAGTTAGGATGGTCTATGATGTGAAGTGGAGCGACATCAAGCCAGCCATGGAGCACCCCTAGCCCGAGGCACAGCTGCAAGGGATCCTCGGTGGAATGTTACCGCATTCCAGGAGGAGGTCGGAGGACTTTCCGCGTACTCCTTACTGCGATCAAGCTGTAGAACTGGTTCAGGGCAGGAAGCTGCGTCCCGATTTCACTCCCAGGCCGAGAAAGGTCGACCTGGAGCACGTCGCTCGGAATCGCCTCAGCCAAGGAATCTATCCTTGGTGTACCCATAATTGCTTGTCGACTGGATTGATGCAGATGGCGCCTTTCATCCTGCAACCGTGTAAGCCCGTCAGTCGCACACACCATACCCGCAACTTCGTGTAAGTGTAAAGTGGAACTGCGGACTTGTGAAGCCCAGTTGCTGATGACTGAAGGTTTAAACTTGTCAAAGCAGTAACCATAACCTCCTGGCCCTCGGTGAATGTTTGGAGTGATCCGAACATTTGGGAACTGCACCTGGCAGTGGCCATGCCTATCTAGGCGCTAGGCCTTCTTATCCACGGCTAGCGATACTCTAAGTATTCCAGGATTTCGTGTATGTAGCCTGAGCAGTAAACGCCAACGTGCTCAGGCTGAGAGAGATACGTACCACTCAATGCCGATGAGATCTGTGGAAGCACTCACCTCCTGCGTTCTTTGACGATGAATCTTCCATTGTTCAGAGACACTTCGTTCTTCACGTCCTCAGTTCTTCCCTAGAACCTCTGCGGATCCCGGGAAGAAACGCCTTCCTATGTCAAGTAGACGGAGCCTGAGCTTATCGGCGCGTGTGAAGTCTTGATCAGTGCAATAGGACGTGTGACAAATACACCACAAGAGCGCAGAATCATTCTCAGAGCAGTGATGATGCGGTATGTAGGGAGATAAGGTAGGTCGACCGTATAAACGCAGATTTGGATTCCGGCGAAGACGTCAAAGCACACCTGCGGCACAGAATACGGCTGCGAAAGGTATCCAGGGCAAGAAAAGCAAGCGGACGCGCGACTCCACACTACTCAGTTTATTCGCAGCACTAACTTTGGAACCAGTCAGATTCGAGGGTGAAGAGCTCCCCCATAGGCGGAAGTTACGGAAGTACGTGTGAGTGGTCTGGGGTGTCGCCCATGAATAATCGCTTCCTGCAAGGTAATTCCGTTAGTCGCAATAGACCGTACTTCCATTGAATTCCCACCTCCGAAGAAGGTGCTGAATACAAGAAGATACGAGGTGAGTAAAACGGTGGAAAATCATGAGGCGGGTCACTTACGATAGATACAACCCGCCGGCGGTAACAACGTCGCTGCTTCGCAATTGCAATTTATCTTGCGATATCGCATGGACATCGTTGTAACTGTGAAGATACCGGTTAGCTTATTGCAACGTCGGGATCATGGGTCACACTGACTATAACGACACGAAGCCGTTCGCCACGTTTACCGGATTATTTAACTGAACCAGAAGAGTGATCCTATTCCATCTAGGTGAAACGTCAATCATTCAGAGTCAACTGCGGTGCAAGTTCCGAGACTTACTGCCCACTCGCGAAGCTGAAAGCTCCACGATCTATGCTAGTACCGAAGTCAGAGTTGCATATTATATCATTTTCTTTGCAAATCCCGTTAGAAGTTGGGATGTACGCATAGACTACACTTCATGAATTTCAAGATGGGATTAATTGCGATGCGGACGTACTTTCTCCTTCACCTTGCTTCCGCCACATAAGTCGGGTGCTGAAGCAATCAGAGCCATCCGTGGCATTGCTCCCGCCCGAGCAGCCATCGGGGTTAGGACCACCCCTAAGCCCCGGCAGCTTGCCTCCCTGTACCCAGTCGAACCCGGAATCAAAGGCTATCTCGTACGATACCATCATAGATAAGAAGGAGGAGTCCGATGCGTTCCACAGGGAGTAGAGCTGAGCACCGCCAGTGTCATGGGAGTAACTGCCGTTAGGATAAGTCACTTGCAAGACAGGCCCGGAAACATCGGGATTGCTTGAAGCCCCGGGGGCGGGGTCATTCGCAAATGGGTCATTGACGAACTGCAGATCAGAGGCGCCGTTTTGGATTCGGCCTTTGCTCAATCCCCAGTTGGACACGAGGAAAGACTGAGTGTCAGAATTACTTTGCGTAGCTGAGGGGAATGCGAGGCTAGTGCTAGTCGCCAAGGAATACTGGGAAGCCAGTACATCTGCAGCGACCAGTTGGCCATTCACAGATCCGAGGGACATGAATGCACAGTATAGCAGAGGGTAGAGGAGGCTTGTATGGGACATAACGAGTGGTCGACAGCTGAGGATGCGATGGAATCCAGACCGAACCGTTCGCCACCAACTTCGGCTTCCTACTTACAAACAAGGAATCCGTCCGGTCTGATGTCAGAGAGGCATCTGCCGTAGGCGTTCGTCCAGCGAAAGCAACGTTTGAGAATCAAATTATTGTTCCCGACGTTCTGGATGATTAGGCAGGGACGCGCCCTGTGCTTCCGTCGCGTGGCTTTCCTAATACGGTCATCAAGTCCTTGTTCTCAGGCGGCTACAGGCTGGCTACAAGGCAGTTACATCTGCAGGCGCTACTCCTGTTGCTGGCGACTCGAACAAAGTCCGGACCTGCTCTAAGGCTGCTTTACTTCTCATGATACCGAGTGAGTAGAATGTTTGCACGATCGACTCGAGAGAGCGAGCCGAGGAGAGAAGGAGAGGCCGGGCAGCCTCTGTTAGCTGAGCACGAGTCTGCGTCGGATGACCGGACTCTGTTTGCAGTCGCGGATGAGGAATTCGACATCGAGGAGAGCGCTTTGGAAACACCAGAGGATAGCAGACGAACGCATTCGGTCCGGTTCGATGAGGATGTCCATGTCATACCGCCTCCTCTACGCTCGACTACGCAAAGTCGAGAAACAGGTACGTCCTCCTGGATCATTGCGAAGGCGTCTCACTAGAAATTAGCTCACGTGGAGGGCTTGGATCGTAGCCTTTGACTTAGACAACGATGATCTGGACGGTGAATATCCTGACCAGCTTCGGAGCAATGATCGGTCATCTCGCTCAGGAAGACGCTCAGCGCAAACCATGCCGTTGCTGGTGGGACTCCTTGATGCATCTGCAGCCCGAAGAAGCTTGGAACTTGCCATTCCACTCCATGAAGAAGGTGTGGACGGTGCCACAAACGGGCACATTGATTTGGACGAGTTGGTCGCCAAGAGAAATGCGGGTGGTGGCTTATTCGATTCCATAGCAAACATGGCCAATTCGATTCTTGGGGCAGGTAATGCCCTTGTAATTAATTGGCTAGACAAGCCTTGAAATATATGCTCATTTCAGTCTTGCAGGCATAATTGGTGTGAATTTTTCTTGGTAATACTGAACGACTGTATCTCATGGCATCTTCAAGGTCTGCCGTATGCCATGAGACAAGCAGGTTTAGTTA
Organism: Gloeophyllum trabeum ATCC 11539; assembly: GCF_000344685.1. Taxonomy (NCBI): domain Eukaryota; kingdom Fungi; phylum Basidiomycota; class Agaricomycetes; order Gloeophyllales; family Gloeophyllaceae; genus Gloeophyllum; species Gloeophyllum trabeum. The sequence continues at coordinate 2,299,473 of NW_006920413.1, read as the reverse complement.
CCGGCATCGTACTTCTCATTGTACTATGCGCGGTGACGGACTGGACGATCCGCTTGATTGTCATTAACGCGAAGATGAGTGGTGCAAATTCGTACATTGACATAATGAATCGCTGCTTTGGCTCAAGCGGTCGTGCCGCAGTGTCATTCTTCCAGTTCGCATTTGCATTCGGCGGTGAGTCTCATTTGCTCCTGACTGCCACTGACTGACAGCTACCTCAGGAATGTGCGCGTTTGGCATCATTATTGGTGCGTACCTCTCTCACCTCTTCACCGCTCAAACGTGGTTCTCAGTTGACTTAGGTGACACTATACCTCACGTCATACGATCAATATTCCCATCGTTACACACTGTCCCTGTCCTGTCACTATTGACAAAGCGGCAATTCATTATTGCACTCTGCACACTCGGCGTCTCCTACCCCCTGTCCCTCTACCGAGATATTCACAAACTCGCTCGGGCGTCCGGCCTCGCACTTGTCGGGATGATCGTTATCGTGTCTTCTGTCATGATCAAGGCGCCCTCTGTTGCCCCGGCCTTGAAAGGAGACCCCGATAAACGGTTCTCAGTCATTGGGCCGGGGATATTTCAAGCAGTCGGCGTCATCAGCTTTGCATTCGTCTGCCATCATAATTCCCTTCTGATCTATGGAAGTCTGCGGACGCCGACACTAGACCGCTTCGCACTGGTGACCCACATCTCGACTATAATATCCTTGGTCTGCTGTTGCACGCTGGCTATATCTGCATATATACAATTCACCGACAAGACCCAGGGCAACATTCTGAACAATTTTTCTGGGGTGCGTACTGTGACAGTTGATTGTAACTCTTCGGGCCCACGTTGACCTTGAGGCAGAATGACACTCTAATCAACCTAGCCCGATTTTGCTTCGGGCTCAATATGTTTACAACTCTGCCCTTAGAGTTATTTGTCTGTAGAGAGGTAAGATTCCCGTCGAATCGCACCCGATGATGCTGGTTTAACGCAATACAGACAATTGAACAGTATTTCTTCTCACACGAGCCGTTCAACCTTCAACGCCACGTCCTCTTCACGACTAGTATCATTGTGGCGTCGATGTTCAGTACGTCTTAGCCGCGCTTGGCCAGATGATGACCCTAAAACGTCATTTGTAGTTGCGCTGATCACTTGCGACCTTGGTGTCATGCTGGAGATCACTGGGGGGGTTTCAGCTACCGCACTTGCATATATCTTCCCAGCTGCCTGTTATATGAAGCTAAGCGACCCGCTGGTTCCCTGGTATTCTCGTAAGAAGCTCCCAGCGGCTGTTTGCGCAGCATTTGGCGGCACCGTGCTTTGTATCTCATTGTTCCTGGCCCTTGGCAAAGCCTGGACGCCAGAAGGGGACGCAAAAATCTGCATGATGTAGCACACGACTTCCGATGGAAGTGAGGGTCTATTGCTCTGACTAAGATACGGATGGACTCGATACAGCGGACATACACTGTGATTGGAACCATATTATACGGTACTATGATTTAGACTGCAGTAGCTTCCTTCAACCCGGCGACTTCATCAATATTCTCTATCAAGCGGACACCTTTCGCCAGACTTTCGGAGGAGGTTAGAGGGGTGACCACGAGGTCTTTCCATGTATGCCAGACGCGGCCAACACGATGCATGGGCTTCTCTTCGAATTCCAGCCCTGCAGGATCACACACCAGAAGCCATACAGCGTCGTATCCACCGGCTAAGGATTTGAAGCCGTCAATATATGGTATGGATAAATCAGCAGCTGGACAAACCTCCAGGAACGCCTCCTCCAACGACACCAGCTTGGGCGACACAGGCGTCCAGAAGATCGGTTTGTTCTGGCGGCTCAATTGGGACATCAGAAAGCTTTCCCATCTGACGCATTTTAGAACGAATGTCCTGGCCGGTCGTTTAAGTACTCGAGGAAATTTCCTGGAAAATTACCACGGTGATATACCGACCTGAGTAATTAGATGGGCTTGGTAGAATGCCTCTACAATCTGGCCTTCGCCTCTCTTGGTATTAGGATTCGCCAACCACTGGAGCACGTCCAATTAATCACCACACCAACGAATAGGTTTCGACCCACCTGTAGCGGTTGGATGGTGGAAATATATTTGACTACAGCGGTGTATGCAGTGGGGTTTTGAGAGTGCAGCTGGGACAACTTGAGCAGCTGTGAGCATAGCGCTTGATTCGTCTTGTTTAGGTCCTCCCACAGCTGGTGGGCTGAATTCCGAAACCTGCATGAGTTCCAGTAATGCATGAATGCAGACGATCCACTAACAGGCTATAGTATCGGCCTGACGCCATTTGAGCACCTTTCCGACCAGAGACGGCGTGTCACTCCCAGCATCGACATCAGCCAACATGAGGCGAGTCAGCGGGGGCAGCTTAAAGGGCTCGACGCGATAGTCCCACGCTTTATTTGACGGTGAGATGACAGGCAGCAACTGTGGAGGGGCCTGGAATCTGGAATGATTAATGCACTGAATTCTACGATGGAGGATGATACACACCGCATCCTCAGTCATTAGTGTCTGCAGGACTGCTGGGTTAAACCTGGTGTACACTTGACTGCCGAATACAGCGGCTGCGACGTCGAAGCCGCTGCCAACTTTGCCTTGAGCAAGACAATGTATATATTGTGCCAGATTATGTGCTAGTCTTCGGTCAGTATTGGTCATGGCATCTTGCTCTTGTAGTAGAGCCCCCCGTGATATGACCGAGGTGTGGACGAGCAGTGCCGAAACTAGCGAAGTAATCAACGCAGCAGAAGACCCCAGGCCGGTCTTGTGCACGTCCGATAGGCGCACATTTGTCTTGCTGAAAGGGGGAAGTGCAGATAGTGAGGAGAATACGGGCTCGAGTCCGAGAGATTGGAGCTGTTAAGACCGATTAATGCAACGCGTATAGCACGGCAGACGAAACTGCCGAACCTGCGCTCGCTGGGAATAGAAATCGTTATCCCCCACGATCGCTATGTCAAGACCGTTGGAGAGAGCGTCTTTGAGGGCATTTGCACCTCGGATCTCCAACGCTAAGGAGAGGGTACGTTGAATCGCAAGATGCACGAACTTATTCTTGGAAAAGGAGGATCCAGCTCTTCCGGCTAACGTGAACGATTGCTCGCGAATAAGGGGAAGTTGTCCTCACTCGTCTGTGGTCTGTTCTACCCGAACAGCGTTTCCACCGACCTCGACCGAGTACACCCACACAGCATCTAAGAACTGGGGGGATCGCACCCTTATCCAATAAAGGTTTGGGTTCGAGCCACGTGGACCGCTTGCACCTTCGCCTCGGATGACGGAGTAGAAACGCGAGGAGGTGGACACGACGACGCCAGAGTAAGCTGGATCAAGGACGAGGTAGCCTCCCGCAAGCAAGACTTTGCCGGGCGAGGAAACGATTGTCGTGGCCATGGTCAGAGGCACAAGCGGATTTGATTGGAGCTGTCAGTCTCTCGCTGTGTGCGGACCCTGCCAGGCTTTGTAACGGCTCGGAAACGCTCGTAAGAGCCCATCGAAGGCAAGTATATAGCTTTCATGGGAGCATGTATCTGATTAGCGGCCGCTGACTTTGAATGAAACCGAACAGTTTATTGTTTTCCTATACCTGCCTCTTTCGGCACTCGCGACGTGCCGTGCGGCGTTCATTCCAAGATCGCACATTAATACCTTAACCCAGCGCCCTTCGGCAAGCGAACTCGTTTAATTCACGGTCCCGTAGAGAAGCTTATGTTGTCTTGCCAGGACCTGACGATATAGGGCCCAAGGGGATATAGTTGCTGCTCATGGTAAGTACTATGCCTCGTAAGTTTTGGCCTGTCAATGCGACGGGAAGGCTTGCCATGATATCAACCATACCTCATCTCGACCGTTCCGATGGGCGCCAGCCTTGCGTTGTTAGTAGGCTCGCTACCTGTCTAAACTGGCTTAGAACCGTTACACGGCGAAGTTAAATTATCTGGGATTCAACTCTCGCAAATTTGTGAGGGACGAGCAGAAATCACTCTGATACGTGGGTCCTCGCTGCGAAGAATATTCTGGCCCCCGTTTTAATTTTACAACGGTGTACAGGCCGATAGGACTGTAAAAACAGGTTCAGGAAGAAACCACTTATGCTTGGGTTCTCGAAGACCGCGCTAGCCGATCTCTCGGACATGATGCAGTTGCCGCCGATGCCACGCTCGTGAAGTTGTTCCTAGGATGTCGAATTCAGAGCGAACATCGATGCTAGCGAGCTCCTGCCTTCGATCAAATTTTCGCGGTGGTCAATGATGGTTGACAAGCTCAGTGCTGCGGCTAGAACACCTGAGGTCTGCAGACTGGTTCAAAAGCGTACTCATCTTTTCTCCCCACTGGGTGCACTGCTCCCACAATCCAGCAAGGTGTGAGGTAGGCGACGTAATGCACACTCCGCGTCGCTGCACCCCGCTGCTTCACTATGTCCGTATATTTTTCTGGAACGCTCCCTGCAGGCTGGCCATGAGGGGGATGTCAGGCGCGTCTTCTCACCCTACTTGCTCCGCTGGCTGCTGCTCCTGTCGATCGATAGGCATTCCAGTCATCCCATCCCGGAACTCGACTGGCTTGCCGCTATCTTGTTTCGCTGTTGACGTCCCAGGATGGTCCACTGGCCACCTCTCTCCGCAGCTCTGCCATCCGACGTTTGACGAATGGGGAAGCAGCCGAATCAGGTCGTCGCACGCCTAAACGGTGAACAGTGCCTCTCGCCAGAAGGTATCCTCGCTCGCGGCAAGTTGGGACCCAATGGGCGGACAGGGCCGCGTCTCGAACACTCCAGGTGCGGTGATTCCGATCTTCAATGGAGCCCTGGCCTACAGAGAGACCCATCCACCGGCAAATACGAAGGCCTGCTGCTCTGCCGCCTCGCTGAATGCCAGGTCTACTCAGTCCGTCGCGTCTGCTTCCCCTTCACCTGCAGGCAGGCGGAAGACCCAGCTTCCATCATCCCGTGCGTTCCACCGAATGCTCTGAATCTTATTGTGAAGGTTAAGGCGCTGACAATCATTGAATGGCCTCCACCAACGTCTGCTATTGCACACTTTCCCTCTCGTCACGACATTTTCGAATTCTTGGTATGCTTGTCGTCTGTCTAGAGCTCGTTGACCGGTTGGTACATATCAGTGGGCTCTTGGAATATTTCGACATCTGACATTCTATAGAAAGCCGTCAACCCGACTCTTGTTCCTTGGATCACTAGGGCCGCGATCCTTCGGGTCATGCGGTAACTTTCGTGAAGCCTTATGGGCGTGGAACGTGCCGCACCCGTTGAGAGACAGATACCGATAGGTTACCTGTTGATCGGAAAGGGCGAAAGACTTGTAATGATTTCACAAAGCCCGATTCCTGTATTTATTGACAGGCGATCGGGAGATTGGTAGGCCTCCTTCTGGAACGGCTCGCCGTGTATAAAAGGAGGCACATCCCAACGACTCCCTGAAAACCATTCAAAGCAGAAGCATGAATGACACCACGAAGAAGATTGATGGAGCTTCCACCGGTCTTTCTACCGCCGAGCATGCTCCTTCTCTCTTGCTTCTTCGTCCAGGGTGCCCCATGTGATCTCCGCAGGGAAGTCTGGGTATTCTAGTCTGGGCGGCGACTGCAACGGCGCCATGCGTAACTGTGCCCCTCCCTCCCGATCCCAAGCCACCGCTTGCTAAGTCTAGTCAATAATCATATCCTTACGCGATATCCGCCCTGATCCCCTTGACTGAAGTTAGCTGAAGTTGTCATGTGCCGTAATTGATGAATCCATGCTCCTATTAATAATGGAATACTCGGTGAACTGGCTTGTGCTTCTATTAGTGACTACTGATACTCTCCCGGTTGCCGCTACAGCATTATCTTTCTATTGCCTCCTGCTCACTCACCGAGATGTACCTCGTTAGCCTTCTACAGCCAGAACCTGCTCGTCTTCCTCGTTTGTGAGATAGGTAGTCTCCAAGTATTCTTTGGCTCATACTAAATGCTCAGTCTATCCGATTAGAATATGCTCCGGCCATTGATGGCACATCAAGGCCCTTACTTGTTGGATTCACTTCCGCCGTATGTGCAGCAGATTTATGGCGGTACTCGGGTGTCTACCATGGCAGCAGGCAGCTCTGCATAGAATCCTGAGCGGGTTTATCTCTGCATGCTCGTCCACGTGAACACCCTCTACCCGCTGTGGTGAAGTGCCGCTCGAGCGTTCTGGGTTGATATCGTACGTATGCTGCCTACCGACCGGTCGGCTCTTCTGCCTTCGGCCACAGGCTTTCTAAGGCACGGTGCAACACGTCTGGTACTCGTGTTCCACGCAAGACTCAGGAGCGCCTGGCCCTGTATCCTCGAAATTTAATAGCGTTACTGGACCTGAAGGTTAGAGGGATCCATGCCCCCTTTGACGGACGACAAGACTGTAACTCAATAGTGATCTTCTTATCTGGAATATACGCATGGATTCTCTGGGAGAGGGCCTGGGTGCGATGTACTCACTGTATTAATATTGCTACCACACTTTCAAAACCAACCGTGAATTAAATCCCATCATGCCTCTAAGTGAATAAAAGGGGTCTAACACCATTTTTCGTTATACTAGATTCCCCCCCGAGTAGTATGCTCTTTGAATGGGACGTTCCCTTGTATCTACAGGCTGCTCGACGTCCGGACGTACATTCAAGCCACCCGGCAATCACCGGTCATTTCCAAGCCACGGCACTAGTGTTGCTCGTTAAGTGAAGCCAAGCTGAAGGGACACGTCACTTCACTTCAAGAAGCACCCACTTCAGTGGCTTCAGCGTGGCATGAAGTCACACTGAAGGCTTCAAGATGACTTCAGTCCCACCACTCCACTGACGAAAGGAGTAAACCTACACGAAGTGGGTAAGCCCGCTCGCGTGGTTGACTTCGTGCCCGTGTCGGCCTTGAGACCGGCAGTTGCCGGACTGGAGAGGACGGCCGTCGTCGACGCGGTTTACCACCCTACTGCAGCCAAAATGTGCATCTTTGGTGTCAGACAGAGTCTGTAAGGTTTGTAATTTGTGATAGAAAAGAAACGAGAGACAAAAGCTCAACGTCTGCTGAGTGATTCACCCATTATCTCTCTCAGTTGGCCAAATGAGGGCTGCTGTCTCACGCTTCATTGAAGTCTTCAGCGTGACTTCAGCTTCACTTCAGACGGACTGAAGTTTGACAGGCCCC
>NW_006920413.1:2202614-2292045 GCF_000344685.1 Gloeophyllum trabeum ATCC 11539 | reverse complement strand
TGCGATGTACTCACTGTATTAATATTGCTACCACACTTTCAAAACCAACCGTGAATTAAATCCCATCATGCCTCTAAGTGAATAAAAGGGGTCTAACACCATTTTTCGTTATACTAGATTCCCCCCCGAGTAGTATGCTCTTTGAATGGGACGTTCCCTTGTATCTACAGGCTGCTCGACGTCCGGACGTACATTCAAGCCACCCGGCAATCACCGGTCATTTCCAAGCCACGGCACTAGTGTTGCTCGTTAAGTGAAGCCAAGCTGAAGGGACACGTCACTTCACTTCAAGAAGCACCCACTTCAGTGGCTTCAGCGTGGCATGAAGTCACACTGAAGGCTTCAAGATGACTTCAGTCCCACCACTCCACTGACGAAAGGAGTAAACCTACACGAAGTGGGTAAGCCCGCTCGCGTGGTTGACTTCGTGCCCGTGTCGGCCTTGAGACCGGCAGTTGCCGGACTGGAGAGGACGGCCGTCGTCGACGCGGTTTACCACCCTACTGCAGCCAAAATGTGCATCTTTGGTGTCAGACAGAGTCTGTAAGGTTTGTAATTTGTGATAGAAAAGAAACGAGAGACAAAAGCTCAACGTCTGCTGAGTGATTCACCCATTATCTCTCTCAGTTGGCCAAATGAGGGCTGCTGTCTCACGCTTCATTGAAGTCTTCAGCGTGACTTCAGCTTCACTTCAGACGGACTGAAGTTTGACAGGCCCCACTTCACGTCACTTCAGCTTCACTTAACGAGCAACACTACACTGCACGCAGCCACCGGACTCATACAGCCGTTTGCAGATTAATGGACCCACTTCTCAAAAATTATTTACAGTCGGACCACGTCGGACAAGCAATTGTAAGTCCCCGAGAGACGGAAATCAGACCATTTGGACTTCCCCACCTTCTTCCGACGTCCCTGGCACCCACTCCGACCCACTCCGACTATACGCGATTTTCTGAATTGGTGGCCATGGTCTATCGATCTGCAAACGGCTGTAACAATCCTCCCAGTAAACCGATACGTACATCCTTGGAACTTGAAGCTTGAACCTCGATTAGCGCATGACTAACCGCGAACTCCTACTCCGTTTGCCTGCTGTACGTCGAGATTATTCTACCCAAAGTCGTCGAAAGGTTGAAGGGTGACCGCACGCCTTCTGCCAACATAATCTCCCCTGACGTCAGCTATCCCGCGTTCTGCGAAAGGCTGTCCACCCGCGGCTACATAAAGTCCGGCCTTGCACCTCAATTCATGTCTAGTTCTGCTGCGTACGAACCCTTACCGACCGAGGACGCGAATAACTATCCTCCATCTCATCCTGGATCCGCACCTAAAGCCAGTGTCCCTTCGGGCGGCGTCGTCACCCGTAAACTGTTTCTGTTTATAGCTCTTCTGTGCATCGTCGCGCTAGGCTCGTATAAGGCGGGTCAGTGGTCTGTGCTCAAGGCGACGTCGGAAACAGACAAAGCAGAGAAAGGGAAAGAACAGGACAACGCGGAGAAACCGATCCCTCAGGTGCCTGTGAACGACACTGGGCCGGATATGTCGCATCCCATGAAGAGCGTTGGGTAGTAAGTCACAAACGCGCTCATGTGTCACGAACATTTGAATCACTATTGATTAGTTTCACCAACTGGTATGTCGCACGTCCTCGGTTTGTCAGTGGGCGTTGATCGTTTGTGCAGGGGTATCTATGGGCGCAAGTTCCCTCCGTCCGCTATCCCAGTACAGGACATCACGTAAGTTTGCCCTGCTGATTGCTGGAGCTCCTGACCTACGGGCGTCAGGCACATCCTGTACGCTTTCGCCGACATCAAGTCAGACGGCGCCGTAGCATTGTCCGATCCGTGGGCGGACGAGCAGATCCATTACCCCGGGGATTCATGGAATGACCAGGGGAACAACCTTTACGGGAACTTTAAGGCAATCTACAACCTGAAGAAAGCTCACCGGCACTTGAAACTTATCTTGTCCATTGGCGGATGGACATACTCGCCCAAGATACACCCCGTGGTGGTGTCGCCGGAGCTGAGACGCAGGTTTGTGGAGACATCGGTGAGGTTGGTGGAAGATTATGGCCTGGATGGTTTGGATGTGGATTATGAATATCCTGGTAATGCGGAGCAAGCCAGAGGGTACGTAGAGTTGCTTAAGGAATTGAGGCATGGATTGGACGAGCATCAGCGGAAGAAAGGAATAAGCTACCGGTTCCTATTAACCGTGCGTGAGGTTCTGCAAGGTAAAGGCGAGGAAGTTGACCAAGAACTTTAGATTGCATCACCTTGTGGCCCCGATAACTACAAGAAGCTCCTTATGAATGAAATGGATCGATACCTAGACTTCTGGAATCTCATGGCTTATGATTACTGTGAGTCACGTCTCGACCACTACTACACAAGTGGTTCTCATGGCTACTCCAGCTGGCTCATGGGACCAGATTGCAAACCATCAAGCCAACGTCTTTGGCGGCCCGATCAGCACATCGGAGGCTGTTAAATACTACGTCTCACAAGGTGTCCCTCGCCACAAGCTTGTCATTGGTTTACCTCTCTACGGGCGTTCATTCATGAATACCAATGGTCCCGGCCACCCGTTCTCCGGAATTGGCCCAGGGACTTGGGAGCAAGGCGTATACGATTATCGCGCTTTACCGCTGCCAGGGGCTCATATGTTCCGAGACGAGAGGGCACTCGCAAGCTGGTCCTACGATTATAGCAAGAAGGAGATGGTGAGCTTCGACTCGGAGGAGGTGGGGAAATGGAAGGCCGAGTGGATACGGCGGGAAGGCCTGGGTGGGGCGATGTATTGGGAGCTCAGTGGTGATAAGGGAGGGATGAGGGTGGGGATGGAGGGTGGACCTGGGAAGGATCCCCAGCCAGGAGGGAGCTTGGTGACGGCGGTGAACCGGGTATTTGGAAAGCTGGACGGGAGTGAGAATTGGTTGGAGTATGAGGGTAGCAAGTTCGACAACCTGCGCAATGGTATGGCTTGAGTCTTGGCTTGGATATAATTGGGCGTTTTTGGATATTGTAACCATCCTCCCCCTTGCCACAAGCACTAATGGGGTAGTGGTAACCTCAGTCGTTGCCACTCGCAGGCTTCAGATTCGACTGGCCGCGAGTTCGATTCTCGCTTAGTGCATACTTCTTAACACTCTACCATTCCTTATCTTTGTGGGAGTATTTTTTGCCTCGGACAATTGAGATGAAATGTCCAGCTGCTGTGCGGTGCAAGGTGTTCCAGCCTCGCATGCATGTGCCTCAGGCTGCAGGAAACACCGCAATTAAAACACGTTGTTCTCATGCCGTTCTGGGGAGTTGTCTGGATGCGAGTTGCGTGCGGGTGGCTCCTGCCAGCATGATTGCTTCGCGCAGCGGGCAGGCCGTGACCGCAACGTCCTTAATTATACTTTGTGCATAGCAGCCGCCATAACACCCTTGCGCGGTCGCAGGGCCTGTCCTTGTCTGCCGTCCTTGGCTAGCGATGCATTCTACAAGTGCCCATCCCAGGCCCATTGGCCCCCGAAGCTTGCCGCGCTCGACGTCTCCGGCGCCGCCGCAACTCCCCTTCTTACCGCTGCCAGAGACCGCGCCGCTGAACATTCGGAAACCTAGAGAGAACTCGAACAACAACCTCTCATTGTCGCCTCCCAACAGCCTAGCACCGCCCAGATCCCGTTCACCAGCTTCTCGTTCACCAGCACCTGCCCTCAGCCTCCAGATTCCGGGAAGGCCATCGCAACGGCCTACCACCCCCAAGGGACGTCTTCAGCTCAAAATCCCAACTGCAGATGCCCGTGGCTCATCGGACACGTCTGATTCGCCGACATCTCACAATCCCTTCGGAGGAGGGTATTATGGTGGCCCGGCGCAGGAGGGGTTTGACAATGGGAATGGAGACGAGGGGAACGATAGGACCATCCGGCCTGATACGAATGGCCAGAGGCGCGTCGCCCTGGACACGATGGAGGATCTGCGGCGGACGATAGACGATATCGCCGTCACGACTACGTCTGGCTCGTCTGATACGGAGGCGTCGTCTCGCAAGAGCTCGGAGGAACTGCGTTCTGCGACCACTATCTCTCAGTCTGTTTCGCCCCCTTCCACACAGAGCGATGCCCAACGGCAGATGCCCTTACCGCAGGCCTATTCAGACGACGTCCTGCTCGAGCTCGCCAGGCTTGGGGAGGGCGCGGGCGGCTCAGTGCACAAAGTACAGGACAAGCGGAACGGGTTTATTATGGCTCGCAAGACGATCACGACCCGCGAGGCGCCGATGAAGCAGCTCCTGCGAGAGCTCGCGATGGTTACGAAGACGCGACACGTGAATATTGTCAAATTCTATGGCGCATACATCAGTCCTAGCGACAGTGAGGTCAAGGTGCTGATGGAGTACTGTGAGGGAGGCAGTCTGGAGGCGGTAGGAAAGAGGATTAAGGACAGAGGCGGGCGGGTTGGTGAGAAGGTTGCGGGACGACTGGCGGAGGGGGTGTGTATTAGCGCGATATTATGAGATGGATGATTCTGACACAATCTCAGGTCTTACAAGGTCTTGCTTACCTGCACCAGCAGAAGACGATCCATCGAGACATCAAGCCGTCCAACATACTCTTGTCGAAGCAAGGCGTTGTCAAGCTGTGCGATTTCGGAGTGTCAGGAGAGCTGGTAAACTCGATGGCAGGTACATTTACCGGCACAAGCTTCTACATGGCGGTAAGTATTCATCATGCGTCACCAAGGGCCTACCCACTAAGCGATGCTGTAATTCTGCAGCCCGAGCGTATATGCGGGAACGAATACACGATTCGATCCGACGTCTGGTCAACAGGCATATCACTGCTCGAGCTCGTCCAGAACCGTTTCCCTTTCCCAAACGACCTCCCACCGATCGAACTCATGATGTACATTACCCAGTCAGACGTAAGTATTGCATTCCCGAGTTCCTTCCCCTAGATCCAATTCCTGCATTCCTTGGACCGCCTTGGGATCGTGTCATATATTGATCCGATGCTGATGCTGATTTCGACCCCAACAGCCTCCTCGACTAGAAGACGACGCGGAGGCGACATGGAGCGCTGAGATGAAGGACTTCATCCGGCTGACGTGCGTTCAATTACTTTGTTTCCCCGGCTGCGGATATATGGCTTACGCATCGCCAGGTTAACGGTATCGGCAAGCGAACGTCCGACGCCCGAGGACATGCTGCAGCATCCGTGGCTGCTGCGCGTGATGCAACAGGAAGTGAACATGGCACGGTGGATCCGCGAGGTATGGGGCTGGCCGAGGCCTAGCAAGCGGGGCCAGGACGGCAGGTGAGTGTCTCTGCTGGGTCTTCATATCTTATTATTATTATTCCTCTTCCCTCCCTACTTCTATGATTGACTTTGGTTTCTTCGTCGCTTTTCATCATGCTGCATCTTCAATCTTCAACGTTATCTTTGTTCTACTTCAAAAGCAAGCGCATATACCGCTTTGTCGGGCCTAGCAGCTGGAGTTGGTCCTTGCTTTCCAAATGGCTCTAGGTGGCTCTTCCAATTGCATTTCCGAGCCAGTCAATCCGTGAATGGGGATATCATCCCGCTCTGTCTCTCGGATGGGCTTTAATCCGTCGGTCTTGACCGGGTCCAATGTCTGTGTCTTCTGTCTGCTTAGTTTCATCCTAACGTTGGTCACAAAGAATTTTTCTTACTGTGTTACTTGTATCACCTTGGATTGTGTACCTCTCGTTTCGTCATGTACCTTGACTATTCGGTTCCATTCTCTCCTGTATCTTCTTCCCCATAATTGGTGCTGGGATGGTATATAGGCCAACACTAACTGACTTTCCATCTTAGCGTGTCGCGACCGAGCTCCAGTCGGAGAGATCCAGGTTTATTGGACACATCGCCTGCCACCGAGTCTCCTCCCAGGACGGACAGTTAATTTCTCCGTGGCCCTGAGATGGTACTTTGCCGCGGATCTGCGTTTCGTCGCGTCTCTATCCAACTCGGTGTCGGGATGTCATTCACCTATGTAGGACCGCGCGTCTTGGCTCTGTCGTTTTCTTGGTCATATAGAGTACTGTGTGCTTGTATGGACTACTTCTACAGAGAATTACGCCTCGTGTACGTTAAACAGGGGGATCTAATAATTATAGTTCCGACTCCTCACACTATGCCCGCCGTCAGAAACCCGTCTGGACCAAGGAGGACATGTGGCGACCACGGATATCAATAAGTCCCTGGTCAGGGTTCTGCAGAGTGCAGTTCAGTCGTAATCTTCTTATGCAACTCTGCCTGTGAATACAGTAGCCTCGCATCATCGACATTCTCTTCGGGTACTGGAGTTGGCTTGAGCACAGAGCATGCGTGACCCGGATGCTCCCGTCAGATGTCAGATGGGCATCATGCGCCACGAGAGTCCCGATATATATAGGGCCCGATCCCAAGATTATCTTGAGAAGTTCTCGGGAGGTGTATGCTGTGAGGATCTGCATCGCGAAGGGTGAGCGTGTACATGATAAGATCGACGGGTATGGCGGTGGGATGGCGACGCAAGACTCTGATCTGAGTGGCGTTCCTCAAAAAAGCAAAGCGACAAGTGCTCAAGCGAAAGGTTGTTGCAATGTTCGGGAGCTTCGCTGCATCTGAGGTCAATCTACATAAACAGGAAGCCCGCTATCAACGCATTGTTACCAGATACTTCGCGAATCAGGATTCCCGTCTGTTCCCCAATACATCCACACATATTGCTGGGGAAATGGGCCTCTACTCACAGTCAGTACGTGACGGAGACTACGCACGAGGATAATTGGCTACTAGTAGTCAGAGAGGCATTGTCCCAGTCGTTCTGAGCCAGAACGTGGGTAAAGCCTTCCGGGGAGGCCTACACTGCAGCAGATATCAGAGAGAATGAAACCAACGCAGGCTAAGATAACCCAAGCATACCGAGGAAACCATACTTCCGCTCCGGACTCGAAGGGGGCATACTATGTGTGCGCCCAGATGGAAGTTGACGATGGCAACCATCTTTGCTGATGGATACCCGGGCAGGTATATACATCTACCTTGTGTAAGATCACCCACGGTATTATTTTTGGAGGTTGGGAAAACAGACCAGTAATGGAGCCTGCTTTGATGCCCAAGAGCATGTCGAGTTTGCACGGCCTTAACATCCCTCACCAGAGCATCAACTGAAAGGTCACGTTTGGACAACATCCGTAATTCAGTAGGGACGCACCGAAACCAGAAACGACGCGGACGCACTCACAGGCAGCCCTTGCTTCGGGCGTGGTTTGCCAAACGGGCTCGTCGTACCGTATCTGACGTACGAATTTGAGATGGCTGCGCAGATGGACGTCCGAGCAGGCACTGGAGAATACAAAGTGAGTGACACGACGAAGGTGACAAGATAGAGCTCGGGCTTTCCGCAATTAGCGATGACGAAGTGGAACGGACGTGATTATCTTGAGGCCGCCCAGCGCCCTCCCACCGAAGAATCGATCGTCTCCTGGATGTATAGAGGCATCGCCCTCTGTGGCTGAAGAAGGGACCGAGGAGCACAGGGCTTCCCCGCAGGTGGCTAGTAATAATCTCAATCAGCCACTTATGTGCCATATACGGCCTTGGCACCCACTTCGCTCAGAGACGTTGCCTCGGAGAATCTTCTGGCTTCTGCGAGGCTTTGACAGGAGCAAACGTGCTCATATTAATTCATTGATGTCACCAATCTCACCAGGCCGCCTAATGAAATTCAGTAGCGGAAAGGAGCTGGAAAACAGCTGGTGTACTGCCCTCATAACCACTCCCACTCACCCCACTGTTGTAGGCATGATACCAATTTTTTGGCAATGAGTGATGGCCACGATACCAGGGGTCGGCGTTATATAGCGGAAGCATGTTTCAGGAGATGCACTGTTGGCACTAGCAAATTCGGGTCGATATTTTACCGAACTAACCAGGCACAGTGACTGTCGCAAAATAGCGGCTTTGAAACTTCCACGGCGCCAAAGCGATACTTGGGCACAGAGTCCAGCAGAAGATACTGAAGGCAACAAAACGCCCATGCAGGGCGGGACTGCTGCTGGGTGATGCCGAAGGAATTCTGCATATGAGCGCCAGGTTGCAACCTCGCGGAGCCTCGGGATCGTAGTAACCTACGGGGCGAACTCATACGAACTCCTGTCACCATATCAGTTTACAAAGCTCCACCTATTGCTGCGAGGACAGTTCTTCAGGGAGTCGCCGGCCTACCGGGAGTCTGCAGCTAAAGTCAATCTTCGTATAAGTTCATCCACATCCGCTAGACGATTGAACCATCCAGGGTAAGTCGGACGGCACAGCAACGGGGCATGCCATACCAGCGGAAGACCGCCCGGTAACATGCGAAAGCATTCCGCATGCATCCTAGAGGCTTGACGGCATTCCGAGCATACGTAAGAACCCTTCTGACGATTCAAGTGAAGATCTCTCTGTCCGGCACCCGCCAGAATCTGGATTGGGACCTGCACTTCTGTTTCAAAGAGTGCACAAAGTGATGGAAACTTGAGACGCACGCTACTAGAAGTCAGATCGAAGGATTCTCCATTACACAGATCAAGAATCGCGGTGAGTCCCGCACTCCTGTATACTGTGTTTCGAAGAGATGCCTCCGCGGTCGTCAGTTCTGCACAAAACATCATGGCAAAAATTGGTCCCGATAGACAAAGAGGATTTTGACTCAGCGAGTCCGCATATTTCGTGAGTCCAAATTCAGAAATAGGACGTTGAGCGAACTAGCGTTGTGGTAGTACAATGTCGATTTGACGCATCCAAGAGGCGCCACTTGTAAAGCTAATCCCCTGTATTACGAGAGCGGCGAGTCAAGGCTGCTTCCGATAGAGAATCCTCATCCTGACGGCCTTGCGAGTGGCCCGCACTATCTCCTTACCTGGGTGCTATCTCTGCCACCCTTAAATGTGCGGGAAAGCATACCTAGGCCCGGGGAGACAAGATGTTATCAATAATAGTCCATTCATTCCTATTAGGATTGCTGTTAGAGACGTCACACAAGACGACACCGAGGGTATGCCAAGGCAACGGGAGAAATACAGCGCGTATAATCCACAAGGCAAGGACGTTAGAGCCACAGTACCTGAGTACGAACTACTTACGAAGTTCGAGGCTTCGAGCTGGAAGGAAAGGAGAACCCAGCCTGATTGAGACGGTTTCCCACGAACTACGGTATGTCTTCCGCCACTACACCGAAGACGCGGTTGGCGTCGAAGGTCTCTTTCGCGTCCTTGACACCGAATAACCTGGGCACTGTACGAAAGCTTAACTCGGTTCTCTTTCCCATCAAGTACAGCGATAAACTCTATCGAGACATCCTGGCCCCTGAGTTGGAAGATTACTGCAAACTTAGTAAGTTACAAAGTTGCCCAGCTTGCCTTGATCACCCCCGAAATTGACCGACGTTCGTGATATGGCAGTCTACTATAATGACGTACCCGTCGGTATCATCTGCAGTAGATTGGAGCCTCAACCTGGGGGGACAGCCAAATTGTATCTCATGACGATGGGTGTTTTGGCTGTTGGTTACGCTCTAGTTCGCTGATTGTTCTAGTATTGATGACATCCATCCAGCCATATCGCTCACTAGGTCTTGGATCGCAAGGCCTCGAAGCTATTCTGTCTGCGGCTGCTGTTAGCACAAAGCCGAAGATCAGCCATGTCTATCTCCATGTTCAGGTCTCTAACACCGCAGCCAAGCGATTCTACGAAAAACATGGCTTCACGGAGGTCCGAGTTCATGAGCATTACTATAAGAAGATCGAACCACACGATGCGTGGATTCTCGAAAAGGCTATCGTATCCCTTTCATAAAGTGGACACTTGGCGAATGCCGGCAAGCGGCTTATAGTGGTTATTGGAAAGGCATTGTCCAGAATTCACTCGCTGGCTGGTACAAGGTACGGGGTTGACTCAGGCTGTTGATCTTCCCGTTTCCAATCATCTAGTATATTACTGGCGCTTTCTACTATGCTAGGGATACAGATATTAGGTTCTTCGTTTATGTACCATCATTTGCGAGATCACGTCCAAGAAAGCCAACGACAGCAGGGACAAAGCTCGACTACGCACGAAATATGTTAGAATGTTTCAATACCGGCTACGTCACGATAGTCAATATCTCTTGTATGTCTGTTTTCTGACTGACACTGCTGACCTTGCATAGGCGCCTTTAGTATGTCTCCTCTTGCGTTCCGCACCCCTTGACAAGCTGCCGGTACTCATGAGTCCGCATAAATATGAGGGAAAGATGCGAGCTGACCTGATGACGCTTGAGTGCATCCTTTCTCGTGAAGGTCTTACCGCATCCACCGTTACATAGGAAGGGCTTCTCTCCAGTATGCGTGTCGCGATGCCGTTTCAAATCGTGTTGACGATTAAAAGACAAGGCGCACATATCGCAAGAAAATGGGCGAGCGGGGGAGGCGGGGTATTGTTCTCCACCCCGCGCCAGCATGTACGGCACCTGAGGGGCATATGGCGACGGAATCGAGTGCGC
Organism: Gloeophyllum trabeum ATCC 11539; assembly: GCF_000344685.1. Lineage (NCBI taxonomy): Eukaryota > Fungi > Basidiomycota > Agaricomycetes > Gloeophyllales > Gloeophyllaceae > Gloeophyllum > Gloeophyllum trabeum. The sequence continues at coordinate 2,281,519 of NW_006920413.1, read as the reverse complement.
GGAGTTACTGTAGGCCTGAGGCGATCCGTATGCTCCGGGCTGAGCAGAAGGGCTGGCCGAGAGCGAATATGAATGGGAATGGCTGCGGGGATGAGAGGGGCGACCTTGTGAGGCGGAGTAACTGTGCGCTGGTGTTACTCCTTGACCCGACGAGTATTGTGATTGACCATTATGAGAGGAACTCTGCTGCGCACGCGATCTCCCGAATGCGTCAACGTAGGAGGATTGCTGGCCCGCAAAATAGGATCCGTCTTGGTAGGCGGTGGGCGATGTCCCTTGCTGGGACAAGGCAGGGTCGTAAGTTGCACTGTAGTCCTGTCCGGCAGCTATGTAGGCTTGTGACGATGGTGGATGACCATAAGGTGAGGACGAAGATGAGTCGTATGGAACTTGGCTAGCTGATGAAGGATAGCCTTGCGCATACTGATTAGTGTTAGCCCATTGTCCCCCATACGTGGCGTTGTCGGACGCCTGAAGGCTGCGGCGACGGTGGTGGGACATAAGGTTTGTCGGTGCGGAAGGACTGTGCTGGTAAGCCCGATCTTTGAAGCGACGCCTTCATAAAGCGGTCGGAGAAGCGCTAACTGTCACGCTGCTAGCACGGCACCTGTACAACATCCCCAATATACGAGACATCCCGACCGAATGATTAGATCAAATGTCAGGAAATAGCACGCACCCGGCACAGTCCTCCATTCATCGGACCCCAAAGACGGGGAACAGTCAGGCTACCGGGAACGGCGTTGGTAGGCTTATCAGGTCAGATGTGGGTTCCTGCAAGATTGGACACTTCGGCGAGCGGGTCTGTAGAGCGGCCGTGCATCTCGGCCCAGGGCTGTGTCGCCATAGAAAGTTAGTTCGTCTTAGCCTAATGCAAGAAAAATACGCGGGGAAGATGAGTTACTGACAATTGTGGCGCTCTTCAGGGACCAGAAGCTGAAGATCTTGGAAACGAGCCTCGACGAGCGCAAGCGCCGAATGCGGGACTCAGCTGGAGATTCATATGGCTATCTAGGTGCTGGCATCATCCTGATAAAGACCTTAGCTCGCTTCAGGAACAGATACTTAATCCAGGGTGCATGATGGCTGACTCAACTCGTAAGTCGTGATCTTCCTGCTGCGCGTCTCGATGGGTCCGACTACATAAGAGGGATAGGATAACCGGTTTGCCACTCAATACCCTCAAGTCCAAGGATTTCGGCAACCACAATGGGAAGCGGCAAGAAAGGCTTAGATCCTGATATCCGGTGATGACGTTCTCTTTTGGGTGTTGGTAACTATGGCAGAGATATCTAAGTTTGGGTTGAAAACCTGATGTCATACTGTACTGTCAAGGGTCGTCGGTCGAATTATGTTCTCAAATCATTAACGAGAAGTCCACGAGTTGGGCTCGGTACTTACCTGATACAATGACGTTCGGACATACTTCGAGGAATCCCACGTCATATGTCAAGACATCAAAATGACCATGTACGTACTATGCGGAATAGAGGTTCGGGTATTGCAGTGCTCCGTCGAGATTAGCGAGTGGTTTGTGGCGTTTCGGATGCGAAGTGGGCATCTCGATGCTACTGATCAAGATTCGAGCCTGCCTCTGGTGATGCCGTCGGAGTTACAGCTTCAGCCTGTAGGAACGTTGGTGAATTGTGTATAAGAAACTGCAGTAGATCTTCTCGAGAGGGCGCATGACTGACTGTTTTGGCGTAGCACCATTCCTGGCGCTGCGGCACCAAGCCTGCGCCTGTCAGCTAGTACCCGTGTCCCTCTGACGGCATCCCCCTTCCTACTGATCTCCTGACCTAGTGACTACAATGTCAGAGCAATGTCAGAAGTGATTGGCACAACTTTGCTCCATGGAGCGGACTCGGACAATGATCACAGCCTCACCCAGTCTCTAGCTGGGGTCTCGTAGGAGTACCTACATGCTCTCAGTACTCTTTTACCATGTATTCGCGGCAGCTTGGTAGGAATCGATACCTGACAGGGGTTTAAGATGACTGCCTGTGAAGCGTTCACTAATTCGTCCACAGGTGACCAGGGCCATCATGTCATCTCTAGCCTAGTAGTGATGCGGGAGGATATTAGTAAATTACCTCCTTACCTCTTTCTCCGGTGCTGTCAGTCAATTAACGGAACCGAACATCGAAGGAGCCAGTCACTGGCATTCTACCCCTTTGGAGAGCTAGGATCAACTGACCTGTCATGCAAAGCTCCCGATCCTTGTGCGCTACTGCGTCGCTGAGCGCGAATACAATGATTCCGCCTCCGGTTGGCCCGAGAGGCATTAGTGCTAGCCCTATATTGCTGTCCTGCATCGCGGAACTTGTCATATTTCTGGATTATTGCTTATATGAAAGGTTTAAGATACTCCCTGCTAATGGCCGAACTGATGCGCGCAAAGCCACGAACTTCCTGTACTAAAACCCCCGCTATGGCCACAACGAGGCCGCGGAGAAGCCGCCTTCTTAGGCTCTGCTGCTGGCTTCTTCCTATGTAGCTTCTCATGGCTAAGTTCAGGATAAGCTTCGCCGCGGATGTCGTCGGAGGTCACTAAGTAAGTGTTCCCAGCTTCCCGTTCCAGTTTGGCTGTAACTGAACTATATATCCGAGTCGGGGACACGCTCCTTCAAGATGCTACATGGAATAAGCGTTTCGGTTCCCCAGAGAGCTGACACGCTTAAATGTTTAAGTAGAATGATCGGTGAACACAGAAAGCAGGGTATACTTCGCCATCCAAAAGAAAACACGGAACGGACATGCGCAACGACGCGTAGCGGCACTTGAAAACCTTGTTGGCTAACTGCAAGACATGAGCGGGGGGTCAAATGTTTTGCGCTGGGGCGCCTGCCATCACTTTACCCCACCAAAGGCGGCAGGGGCGGCTCTATACCCGCCGCTCCGAGAAGGGCGCTCACACTCTCGAAAGGGCAGTTCGCCGCCCTCCGAGCTTCATACTTGCTATCCCTGGTCATTGGGATTTGTGTGGCATTGGAGCAGGATCTGCGAGTAAAAACCAGACTCCCGCTGCCATTTGGCAGTTAGCTGGAAAGGCGTATCTCTCGTGACCTCGCGCCAGCAACGAATCTCCACAGGGGACTAACGCTTCCGCAATACGGACATGTCTCTAACTTGCCACATAGACAATATTACATACAGCGCTGCGTGATAGGACCTGGTCCAATCGCACCCGGTGGGCCACCAAGATACTGAAGAATGTTATCAGTGACCAACGTCTAGATTGGATCTCCTGGTAGGTAACTTAACAAGCTATGGATAAATCGTTTGAATACCTGTCGCCTCACCTTCCAATCTTCAACGTCGTTCATGCACAAGCCACTTAGCCTGAAATGTCAACCATTCCCAACTGCACCTAGAGATCCGTCTCAAGCAAGATTTACCATCAAACCTCCGGTACGCAGACAATATCACTATATGCTCTTCCTTGTAAGAAAATCTTCCCCAATGGAGGGTACAGGTATGGAGGTTGATTGCGACCTAACTTTCCCCAAGTGTACCTGTTGAACGAACAATATGGCTCCGTGTACGTGCGTTGGCTTGATTTCGAGTTCAACGTCCGATCCACACATCCTGTCTCTAGGCGCCCGGATGTCACGCTAGTACCGTCTCTCAGGCCTATGGCACCTGAGTGCCTGGATTTTGTCCAAGGTTACCGCGTCCATTCTCAGGATCCTGGAAGCTTCGTATGGGGGTGTGTCTCAAGGAAAGGCGTCGAGGTGCCTGGTGGAGCTCGAATCTTCTAAACATCGTGACCAGTTTGGACCCAGCGATGACCATATCGAGATGCGCAGCCCAGGAAGGGACGTCTCGCTCTCGATGTTCCTACTGTGTCTCGCCAGGCCTGTTACCGGAAATATTTCACTGAGAGAGTCGCGGTGATGCCGAGGGACAGCATTCTCCAAGGCTGCTCAACGCAGCCCACCGGACCCCTTGAAGCAAGTACTCGATATATGACTCTATCCTTGGCTTCTTATTATAGCCGTCAAACTCAGATCAAATGTCCGGGACTTCGTTGCTGACAAGGGGCCCCGCCGGACCTGTTGGACGAACTGGATGATTCGGAAAGGTAGGCGTCTTGAAGCAATTCCATCGGCAATGGACGGTCAACTGTTCTGTATCGGAGTAACCGCCTTTCTGAGCTCTTACGCATAGCCAAGGTAACAATTTGTCAGCTAGTCATTGGCATTGCTCATGACTCAGGCAATTGTATATTGCTCCTTTTGGAGAATAGGACGAAATCGGCACATAGGCATTTCTCAGAGAGCTACACCAGGTCTACAGATCCGTCATGTTACAAGTCTATACCGACAATTCAGGAATGAAGATAGCTGTGCGGAACAGTACTTTTGAGCGGTGCTTCGTGGCATCGATGCATCGCCCTCGCGCAGGATAGCTTCTGCAGGTGGCCCAGAACCAACCAACGTTAGATAGGTCCAAGGTTTGATCATCAAGCTTTATCTTGATACTGATCTGCAAAACTAGAAATGCCCCACTTGCTAGTCCATTGCTATGTTATGGTGGCTTGATAAATACGGGTACTGCCTAGTGCGAAGAGGGCCTGGTACCGGAGGAAGCCGCTGTAATAGCTGGGTAAGAATGAAATGGCCAACCAGCAGGCTCCAACTCATTGGAGTTACTTATAGGGTACAAGCTTGTCAGTCCTAACGAGTCTCGAGTGCGCGGTGCGTCTGGTGGCGTAAGGTCAATGGAGGGATTACAGGAATATCATGACCGCTCTACTTGTCTAAGGAAGGCGACATTGCTTTCACTTAGAATGCCATCCTGCACCTAGCTTGCCTGCCATGTCAACTGGCAGACACTTTGCTGCTGCCGCTGGCAACACTACACAGACAAGGTTGGTGACTGACGGGCAGTGGATATTACGGTGAAGGCATAGGGAGGCCACTCAGAACAAGAACAATTTCTCGTTCCGCATAACCCACCTTTCGCTCTGATTCTAGGCGACAGGAATATGCCCCGGGTGCGCTCTGTCCGGAGACGCCTATCTTGGTCCTTCTGCCACATGCAGTACTAGTAGTGGGGATGGCGGCTGACATACGCTCGCCCGCGATCGCCCGGAGGTTCAGATGTCCTGCACAAGAAATATTATTACTGGCATGGATCTGAAGAGAGGACCAAATATTCGTAATGCCCCGTTGAGAGCGCTAGGCTTAACCCCACTACAAATCCTATCCGCCGGTTGGCTTCATTGCGGCGGCCCGATTATAGATAGACTCAATTCACATCCGCAGTCATGGATAAGACTTACATGGGTTACTAAGTACATAGCTGGTCACACTGCCCGGCAGGCCCTGCGGGGGCGTCGATGTTTTGCCAGTGACTTAGCATGTCTAGGAGTAGCTCCTTCATACACTGACAGACATCCTGCTCTCCTGTGTCGCCCGGCGTCTCCTCAAAAGTTTGCCCCACAGCCCTCTTGAAAGCCCCATCTTCAAGTAACCGAATCCACTCGTTGTCTTTACCTTCAGGAGGTACTGCTTCCTGGACCTTTCCGTATGTCACGATCCATTCGAACTTTATCTTTAGCTCTTCGATTCTCCGATCCGCACGAGAAGCCTGGAGAGAGGTGAGAACCTCACCGGCGGGAGGGACCGGGAGTTTGCTGGCTATAGTATGGGGATGAGGGTCGGAAGAGGTAGGCTTCGAGTTTTGTGCGGTTTCTGCGACTCCGGTTTGAACACCCCCTCGTCGTCGGGCGCGGGGTTGTATTCGGCCCTGAAACCTGGGGCCACTTGCTGCCTGGGCACTTTGCCCTGAAGGGCGAACAAGATACTTCCGGCACAATGCCAATTTGAACTTACTCCCGACCAGGGATGCAGGCAGGACTGAGAAGAACTCGGAGAAGCTTGGATACTTCTGCGCAGTCAATCGCGCAAAAACAGCGCTAGTGAAAATAGCTGCGTCGAAATATACCACGGAGGTTAAGTTGACCATCTGGGATTGAGCGTAAATATTTGACGCATTACGATCAAGCCGGAAATTGTACGCACCAACTTCATCAATCGAGCGCCAGCAAATCTCCGGGACGGTTCTGGTTGATTCAAGCAATAGAACACTATGTCAAGGGGGATGTCGGCTTCCCACCGTGACCCTGTGCCGGCCCTTGCAGGAGGGATCTGGCGTAACAGAAGAGGGGAGTACCGCGCTATTAGAGCGATCGTTAGTCTTGAAGGAGGCTCGCATATCAGCGCTTACGGTTTCCGCTATTCTCCGTAAGGCGTTCGTCTTTCTCGAAGACGTCAAGGAGCCAGTCGAGGACAGGCCATGACTGTGGGCCAACCATCGCAGGCGCCTCTGGATCCAGGATCTCGCTATCTTTATCACTGCCACCGTCCCACGTGGATTTCCTACGTCTAGTGGACTTGTCCCTCGCAGACGACTCATTATTACTGCAATTGATGAATCCCTCGCGCAAGACTGCCCAGCAGTTCTTACACTGCTTTATGTTGGTGGCTTCACGAGATATGAAGGAGTCTTCATCTTCGTCCCCTATGTCGTGTGCCTCGTCGGCCACGGGCTCTTCAGGGCCTGGGTAGCTCGGCAAGGCACGCAGAATAGATGCAGGAGTATTCGTCGCCGCGAAGGACGTCAAGCATTGACGTGCAGCCTCAGATGCTGTAAGAGTAGGAACAAGCGCAGACTTCTTCTGTTTCGCGGGAGCTATCTTGCTAGGAGACGCATATACAGCCTTGAGTCCCTCACTCTCTCTGTCCGGAGGCGGATATAATGCAATGTACAGTAGTTGACGTATATGCGACCTAACATGCAGAAACACAGTCAGGGATGGGTCTGTGCGCTCAGACAGCATGCACCTACGGCGACGGCCTGTACCTCGGGGAACGTAACTGCATAAGTAGTGATATGCCGGCCTCATACTGGCCTTCCTCGAAGCAGGCATCCACGAGTGCCCGCTGATTCTTGGTCATGTCCCTTTCATCATTGGCGGGACCACTGAGCAGCATTGTTCCTGGCCTTTGAAAGCAATAATGGGAACCCGTCGCGTGCTGTATAGATATAGGAAGTTACGCGAAACGGGAAGTGCAAAGACACTGGCAGGTGCAGAACGTGTGGCCCTGAAACAGGCCGTGTGACAACCCGAAACGCGTCGACGCGTATTACGCGTCTGATTGGCTTGCTTATATGAGCCGCATGTGCATCGATTTCGAAATACTGCTGAAAGGCAGCACATTCAAGAATGGCTTCCACGACTTGACAATTCGCTAAAGTACATGGAACTTATGGAAGATGGTTGGGGACGGCCGTCTAGGGTTGTCCGGTAGGCAGACTGCAGGTGGCTGCGGTAAAAACAATCTACAACCGAGCTTGCACGCTGTCGTCTTCACGGATTCGAACAACAGCCTTCCCCCATGTCTGCCGTTTCTCAATGGCCACCAACCCATCAGCCAGTCTATCGAAAGGCCAAACTTCTGAATAAACAACCGGCTTCACGCGCCCGGACGACATCAACCTAGGCTTTCGTCAGGAAGGGAACGTCGGTAGATAGATGCTGGTACTGATAACTTACTCCATGAGATCCTGCCACACCTTTGACATATGGGCAGGCTCATTCTCTGGAGACAATGGGTATCAACCCAATTTCAGGAGGCAGATAATAACGAATACGCACTAGCATATGCACCCCAATGAATACCTACAATAGATATATTCTTCAGAAGGACGAGATTCAGAGGCAGCTGCGAAACGAGAAGTAAGCCTCCGAATCAGTATCAAGAAGTGATTATGCAATGCCTTCTCAATAGAACCGGCGGCAAACCCGACAACCAGCGCTCTCCCTTTCCATGCTATGCATTTTAAGGAGTCTATACGAGAGCGTGAAAAACAAAGCATCTGGGTGTGTATGGTTGGCACGAACCTTTGATAAGCCCGACAGGATCATAAATCACATCCACCCCCTTCCCTCCAGTGATGTTCAGGACTTCCTGTTGCCACCCAGGCTTCGTGTAGTCCACGCCGAAGTCGGCACCCCCGAAGTTCTTCGATACCTCGAGCTTCGCTCGTGAGCCTGCGGCAGCGATCACCTTGGCTCCAAGGGCTGCATAACCAGCATTCAGCTGCGGCGAAGAGTTTGATATCATGTGAGCACCTACCTTTGGCTAGCTGCACAGCTGCGATGCCTACTCCTCCTGCGGAAGCCGTGACCAAGACCCATTCCCCTGAACAATATCAGGACGCATGCCTATTGAGGCAAACCTCCTCGCAAACGCACCTGATTTGAGCACCGCCCGCCCAACAAGGGCTTCATAACTCGTTGGCCAAGTAACGTACAGGCCTGCCAGTGTTGAATACGACTTCAGCAGCACGAATTTCCCTTCGCCCTGACACGTACCTGCCGCCTGGTCATACGAGATATTGTCGGGGATCGGCAGGATATTGTTCAATGGCACCGCGACTTTCTCCCCGAAAGCGCCCTGAGCACCACCGAACACCCGATCACCAGGTTTAAAGCTGCAGCCATTGGGAATAGGCGAGTTTGACGAGATGCGACCTGCAAATTCCATCCCAAGAACGAACGGCATGGGAGGCTGATTCTGGTATTTGCCTTGACATTGCAGTATCTGGACATGACAACCAACGGTCCCGGTGAAAGTACTACCAGTACAAGAGATGGATACGCACGTCGAAGAAGTTCAGACCGCCACTGTAGACATCTACCAACACATCCCGAGGGCCGGGCTTCGGGTCGGGGAAGTCTGAGGTCAGACTAATCTTCGAGGGATGGGCGTAGCTCTCAATAACGAAGGCACGCATGATGGATGGCGGGGAAGCCTCATCCTATCCTTGGAGTGTTAGCCCTGTATGTATATCCGTGAGATTCATGCGCAAGCGTATGCCCTAGTATGCAAACATGGTCACGTTGCACAAGGAACCGGCGAACGAGATACCGGGCGCGGAATATCATGACACTGCCATCCTTGAGGGGGAAACTCCAAGCTTATATCGGGGTGTCAGAGCTACAGGATAGATGATGCGAGTATGTACAAAGATGCGATGTAATTCTACAAGATTCGATAACTGCCGACAGCACACACGCCTCCCTACTCATGCGAAACCGAAGCCTTCCCCACCCTCATTAATGGCTAGTAATAATTGTTGCCGAAGCATCTCATATGAAGTGTATTGAGGCAAGTCAATTTGATTGAAGCCTTATCGTGTGCAGGTTAGCTTACTCATGGTAGCTGTATTATATGTCGGGGTAGAACTTACAGGTATGAGCCTGCGGCAGACGGTCCGGATCCCCGTATGCTTTGTGTATTGAGAATCTCTGCGTCCCTTGAACGCCTTGCAATTCTGTGAAGCCGCCGAGAGGCACACGAGCGGTTCCAGTGGCGAAACTCAGAACTTTGGCTCGTTCATCACGATTGAATGACTTGAGCGCTCGCCACCACCAGACGATGACAGGATCAGAGCTAGAGTAGCCGTGATACTCGGTTGCTGCCCGCCACTCATCGACGTCGATGTCAGGAGTCCCGGAGATGAGGAGCTCCAGTTCTTGCTCATTGAACTACGGGGGATTTGCGCTCGTAAGAATGAAATCATCACAGCACCAAAGAGAAACATACGATTGCTATGAGATCCTTCGGGATGATTTCGTAGAAGCCAGCAAGAAGAGCTTCGATCTGATCCTTCGTAGACAGGTACAATCTATACTGCGCGGACAGCTGTACGAATTCCTTCTTATTCTCCTGGGTTACTGGAATGGAGGTACCGCCTTCTTTCAAGGGAATGACTTTGGTCGTACCGAACTAGAAGGGGATATGTATTCAGATATGAACTTTTAGGATACGGACTTAGTCTAGAACTTACTTCATCTGCCTCGACGCTGAATGTTAGATCGAGAGGGCTAGGATCATTCTCTAAGATCCAGCAGAGTGAGTTATAGTATTCGGGGTCGACCCATTCTACGTCTCTGTAGTCGACGGGCTTGCCCAATATTTGCCTGTACAAGCTTCGTGCAAAGTAGGCGTCCAGTAATCGGCCGTCGTAGATCGCTTTCCCGATAACACGACCCACGAACTTGAAGAAGATCAGGTGTTCGGGGTTGATCCAGGACCTGCTGTTCGGCTGGTATGTCAGCTTGTCGGCGGCACAAGGCTGGAATAAGGCATTGTTTGGATCAAACATCTGTCGTGCCAAGATCTGGAACCACTCTCGAGTGACGCCTCCCGCATCCACACCCTCTTCATCATAGAACCGCACACTGAGTTTGCCGTACTTGATCTGATCTCCGGTTTTGCGTTGCAAATGCTGGACACTGTCTTCGAAAACGCGTGACCGGCGAACATTCAATTGTAGAGTGGTATGGGCATCCCGGGAGTGAGGTCGGCGGTGGAGTTGTTGGTTGAAATAGTTGCGCTTGTTATCAAAATCGAGAACGCGAGGATTGTTGACAAGGAGGGAGAACGAGCCGCTCATCAAGGATGGATTATTGCGAACCATAAGGTTCAAGACTTTCCGATGAGCATCTGTGAAGGAGATGAACAGGTCTTCCATGGACTCGCGGGCAGTGACCGGAGAACGTGGAGACGATGCACCGCGCAATAGTCTCGCAGTCCCTGCATTAGCAGTTTTGGGCCCCACATACTTGCAAACAACCATCAACGACTCGATGAGCGGCAGCAGGACGGTAGCTATATGTTCAAGTTCCGGTCGTTCTTCAATGACGGACAGGCAATCGCCGAGACGTCGCCAGAGCGGCGTGAACCGGAAGGACTCGTATATACTTTGTACCTTCTCCTGGTCCGCTTCATTGGCCGTCCCGGTACGTGGGGAGTACATGTAATCGATAGTCTTCAGCACTCGGAGCAACTTGGCTTGATCTGACGAAGCCGATGCAAATTTCGAAGCAACTGGGCTGCCCAGCACGTCCCCTTCCGCGCGTGTAAGGACTTCTGCAAGGGCATCAAGGTCCGCATATAGAGATTGACCCAGTTCCTGTGCTCTGGACTTGAGCTCTTGAGCGATCACTTCCCGTGCATCGGGAATAGCTGAGAGATGCTGAATTAGTGCTAGACTTTGCTGGAAAGTACGACCAGAGCATTCCCCGGCAGTTAGTATGTTGACGACAAATCGGAGAACAGCGTGAGGTATTTGGGGAGGATTTGCCAAGAGCATCTTCTCCTCAGGTGTAGGATCTGAGCTGCCTTGAGGACCGACTGCCTGCTGTTCATTGAGAGCGGCGGCTATCGACCGACAACAGATAAAGGTAATTAGTGTCCAATCAAACTGCTATGCATCGCTCATACCATTCGATGGTGTCTCTGCTGGGACATCTGAATTGCGGCTTTCTGCAGCAGTATTTTCCGCAACGTTTGCTTGTTGCCCCTGAGTAGTCGATCCCTCGATAGAGTCTACAGTTCGTTTCTCGACGTTGGGCAGGCTGGAAAGAGGTCGAGTTATCGTAGCGAGTAAACTGACCACAGACTCCATAATGGTGGGGGCCTTGAGGAGGGATTGACGATCCAGAAGCCCTAGCAGTAAGACTATAGGATAGTATGTCTGAGCGCCCTGTTTTTCTTTCCCCTTCCCTTTCTTGGATCCCGTTCTTCGAAGACCAACCGGCAGCTCATGCTCTGTCAAGAAGAACAGGGGGAAGTGATCACTTGAGTTTACAATGAAGGTCAGGGCATCAAGACACCGTTGAGCAATGACGTCCGGAACGGCCTCGTGCTGGGGCAGGAGTGAGCTAAAGTAATCAGAGGTAGCCTTCTGCTTTCCGGAGCTTCTTGGAGTCTGCTGAGATGGCGACTTCACGTTGCGGAAAGACATCTGAGAGAAACTCTTATCTACGGCGGACAAATCGCCTGATCCATCTTGGAGAATGTTCAACAGCAGGTTAAACAACTCCGTACGGGTTTTCGCATTTTCACAGAGATTCACGAGTACTTGGAACAGAAGATTTTTCTTGAGGACGTGAGGGAAGAACAGTAATCGAGCCAGGATCACAATCCCTGCCTTGTCTAGCAACTGGATTGCGTCACGGGGCGTGGGAGGCTTCCGGGCAGGCACGAATCGGTTAGCAGCTCGAGGGAGGTTGTGCGCGGGGGGTCGACGAGGCAGAGCCTCTCTGAATACGCCGGCTTCGGCGATCATATGCGACGGCAAAGACTGTATGAACCCATCCTCCTGATCCAGAAGTACTGCTTGTCGAAGGTGAGGATCCAGACTAGCGATGATACTAGCCGCGTCCATTTCCGAGGGCCCGGTTGGTGGGCGTCCCGCTTCCTGTGCTTGCCGGTTCCTCTCCAAATTCTCCTGTTGAATGATCTCTGCCCGTATATCTGGGGGCAAGGCGTCCAAGAACTCGGGACTGATCTGTGAATCAGAGGGTCGTTCCACTCTTGAAGTCCGCTGTTCACGGACGTGCTGATTTAGGACTTCCTCTCGCATGTCGTCCGGAAGAGCCTCGAGGAAGGTAGGATCAATTCCAGTGTCTGTTATATCGACTGGACTGCCATGGATCATCACCGTCACGCGCTCGGCATTCGTGGACGATTCGGCTCCAGAGGCTGATGCTTGGGGTGCAGACTCGCCTTCGTTCGGTGGTTCTTCCTCTGCTTCTCCATTCGACGCAGCAGCATCGCTAGGCGCATCCGGTACGTCCATCATTTCAGCATCAACATCGGCTGCAGGTTGTGTCGGAGGTCCGGCCTCGTCATTGCTCAGGGAGTTTGCCTGCGACGGCGCAACTTGATCAGCAGAGTCAGATGCCCCTTGTATCTGTGTTTGGGATGCCTGAGCTGCACGCTCCCGCTCTTTCGCAGCTTCATCTGCTTTAGCCTGCGCCTCTTCACGTTGCCGGGCAAGTTCTCGCTCCTCCTTCGCTTTGTTCTCGATGGCAGCGGGAAGAAGCGCGATAACGACGTGGTTGGATAACTTGTTGAGACGATCCGACACAAACTTGCCGTGGAAGATTCTCGCCTGCTCTGCCCAGCGCTGCAACGTCAGAAAGGGTTCGAACTCTCTAGTCCTTGATCGATTGTCCCGCGGATTTCTTTCAAGCCTCAACGAGGCGGAGAGCGTTCCACGGGGATGCCGCTGTAATGTGCCCCTTTCCACATTGAGAACGGCACCGTTGAGACGAATTTCTTGCGGACCAGCTCCGCGGCCAGGTGCCAAAACATGCTGGATCAACTGGATAGCTCCTCCTCCGATGACGTCTTCAATAGTTTGGATGAAGTCACCATATGCGTTGCCCAATCCCCGGTGGCCCCGACGGTTGCCTCTCCCTTGAGTGGGCACCCTGTTACCAGACGTAGAATTGTCGAGCAGTAGAGGATGAGTGGTGGGTTCCGGAACAGACGAGCCGACATTGCCTACTCGCCCGAAAATGTTCATATCGTCATTGGCTACTGCGTCGCTCTCAATACGCAGCAATAGTAAAGAAGTTAAAACTCACCACCGCGACGACGTCCTGAACGATCAGCTCCAAAAAACCACCCTGGAGACGCAATCAGGTTAGCGATGGCAGGGTCGAAGCCGAACACGTCGTCCCCGCTGGGCTGGTTCATCTCATCCGCCTCAAGAATACCTATCTCGTCATAACTGAGGACGATGTCAGATTGGCTGGTGGTATGACAGACTGGAGCTAGAGATTGGGCTATACTTACTTATCGCCCATGGAGACAGCGTCCTCTTCTTCGTCCAGTTCTTCATGTATGAAATGGACATTTCCTGTTGTAACATCAATGGTCTGCCAACACAGCCCAGAGCATGACCGTACCTCGGACATCCTCCTCATCGACGTCTTCACCCGCGTCAGCGACGTCCTCCCCGACTGGCACATCCTTGAAAGGAGATGAAGCTATAATTACCTGGAGGAACCCAACACTTACCTGCCAAATGATCTGTCCCTCACCTGCCTCCTCGCCATCATCCTCTTCACCATCATCATCGTCTACAGCTTCATCATTTTCAACAAGTCCTTCTTCCTCTTCTACTTCCTCCTCTTCATCTTCCCAGCCATCCTCAGAAGCCTCACTCTCATTTTCCAGCTCCTCGTTATCCACCTCTTCCTCATCCTCAGAAGTATCTTCGCTCCCAGTCTCGTCATTGCCAAAGTCCATCTCCACGTCTTCATCCTCATCTTCTTCGTCTTCGTCCATGTCCTCTTCTGCGGAATAATGGACGTCCTCCATTTCCTGGTTAATATGAGTAACTATAGACAAACTGATCGGAACTGATGCTCACCCCGCCATACCTGCCATTCATTTGAATACGGAGTCAATATAGCGTTAAGTATTCCTTCAGGGCTGGGTGGTACGCACATGCCAAGAGAAGAATTCCTGTACAAATCCGGGGTTTCCTCTCTATCCAGTCGATCCATATCTTCATCCTCCTCGGAAAGGACTCCATCATCCACACTCTCGGTCTTTTCCTCAAGTGCTTCTTTATTCTTGTCCGAGGCTCGACTCATCCTGATAGCAATCTTGGTCCTGAGGACCCAGTGTGAGACATATATGTTATTAATGAACGATAGACTTACAAATGTTCCAGAGGACGCAGCAAAGCGGTCACGACGCCGCGGACGTTGGGATAATTCAGGTCCACTTCGCCTAGAGCGTTGGTCAACGTCGCTACAAAATTCTTCTCCAACATGATTTTGCCAATATGAGTAGGGCTCTCATCTTGCGCCTTACGAGTGCCGAGGTTGAATCTCACGGTGAGCAAACGGTTGCAGAGGTCGGCCAGGGCCAAAAGGCGACCGTACCGGGAGTCTACCGGCTCTGAACTAGGAAGATCTCGGATAGCTCGCCCAATCGCCTCAATCACAATCTTGCGAGCTGCAACGACATCTGCGGGTATGTCTCTAACGTCTTGCCCAGAGAAGGTATCAACACAGAGAGCGACGATTATGGACATGGCCCAATTGCACAGCATAATTCGTCTCCGCGAGTCGGCATCAGGTTGAGGTTGTATCGTCCCGAATGATATCAGGTCGGACAGCACGAAATGCAGTGCGGCGGCTTTGTGCTTGTTGCTGTGCTCCTTGTTTGGCGTCTGCCCGCGTCGCTTGAAGGAATATGATAGGAAAGCAGATTTACAAGTATCATAAGAGAAGAGCAATTCGGTCAAGCACTGTATCAGGAAAGCAGGATAGCCTGAGTCTGGCTGGCTCAATTCCGCAGGGTCTTTCGTGATGTCTGCTGCTGCCGGAGACGCGGTGGGATCCTGGGATGTATCACTAGTAGACGCTTGCGCGTTCGAAGCGTCCCCTCGCTGGTCGCTGGACGGCTTTACAGCCTGGTGTAATTCCGTGATTAGGAAATGAACCATGGGATCCACCAGTCCATTTACAGCGTCCTTGTCTCCTTCCCTCGGCACAGGATCCAGATCCATGGTCACTGAAGCAGTCTCAGCCTGCGAATCACGATCCGCGACGCCTTTTTCTTCTGAAGCGGGCTTGAGACTGATATGGCGAACGGGAGAATAAGGTTGAGAGAGCTGACAGATGGAGGCAGTGACCTTGATAAATACTGCAGGGTCACGGAGAGCTAGAGAGCTGCACTGCTTTAGATAGCTGCCAACGTCAACAATACGTGTCCGCGGGTGAGATAAGAAGCGCTTGATCTCCTGGCGCATGATATTATGGAGGACTGTGGAGTCTTCGACAATATGGCGTAGGAGGAGGGTGATGTGGGACTTCATACCGGATGTATGATCACCGGAGGAGTGTGATCTGAAGTGCTGGAAGACAAGGGAGACTCCGCCTTGCTTCGCGAATTGAACCGCCATTTGGTGGTCACAGGTAAGCAGCACGAGTAGCCGCAGGGCGGATAGGAGTTCGTCGCGCGGCAAATTGGGAAGCGCGAGGAGACGCATGCAGAAATTGAAGAGGGTTGACCGTGCCTCGGCATAGTCGGGGCCTATTCTAAGGTTCCCCTTGTCAATCTGTTCGCCTTCCTTTGGTAGCGTGATTGTAGTAGGCTCTTGAGCTAGGACCAACAGCGCTTCCACCACCAACAAGTGTGACGCCAGCCATTTCGGGATAGGTGGATTATTTTCGGGAGCCGTGGGCTGATTCGACAGAAGCAAAGCCAACAAGATGTCCATGAGCGTCCTGCCGTCATCCATCGCCTTTACGACTGTAGCCGGAGACTCATTCAACACAAGAGCTAGGAGCCGACATCTGACTGAAAGTGGCTGTTCTTGCATATCATACGCCTGCGGCGAGAACCGCTTGATGTCCTCGATGATTTGACGTATAGACTCGACCTGGTACCCATCAGCTGTGCCGATGAAGGCGTTACGAACTTCAAACGTCAGGGACGGGTGCTCATCAACGAGCCGCAAAGCTTGCCGTCCCATTTGAGCTTTCAATGGAGCCCTGGCCTCATCAAGTTCCCTGCGCCAATCTTGCGTGGTCTTCCGGGGAGCACTGGTCACAGGGCCTGTCTCCGTTGTGTCCGACGTATGCTCATGTACAGGAGATGGAGCAGACGCGCTCTCTCCTGATGACGCCTCCCCGATTTCCATCGGTACGTCCTCCTGAGCTGGAGGACCTGACGCTTCGTTAGGCTCCGCGTCGGGAGGGAAAGGGAAAGGATGGGCAAGTAACATTTCCGTCGCAGCATTGACGTTATTGTGCGTGCGCATCAAGGCCCGCTCTGCCGCAGACCGCGGGAAACCCATGTCCATTATCTGGCGAATGCGATTCTCGTCCACCGCTAGGGTCCGCCCGACGATACCCGACGGCACTGCGCCTGCCAAGTCTCCTGGGTCAACAAGCTCTTCATGTTCGCCACTCACAATTTGTAGGATAATCTGTATCACGGACTTGCTCAGGCTTAAGGGAGCTGATACTAGCCAAGGTGCTTCCCATAGCTCGCGCATCAGAGGTAACGCAGCTAGACGGACTCTGACCAAAAAATTGTGCGGCTCGAAGTAATCTGGATCCGTGTCTTCTTTATCGCGAGTCGTTGCAAAGGCTGTCTGGCCTGAATCGAATAACGGCTTCGAGGACACTAGCGGGAGAAGCAGGTGCAACGCTACTTTGAGGCCACCGTACGCGGGCAGAGTCTCTCGCTTGACGGGGTCGCTACCTTGACTAGCTTTTACGTCGTCCGCCTCCTTGATAGCATCCATAAAGTCGCGGCATATTCGGAAGATCGCTTCTAGACCCCCAGCGCGGTAAAATGCTACCAACAGTAATGTATGGAGAGAGCTTTGGGCAGTGCGGTCTACATCGCGATTGTTTAACAAGCAGTATGAAGAGGTACAGGAGCTCACTCACCATCCACTAGCAAAATAGTGACGAGACCAAGCATCACAGTGTAGTATGCGAAGGAGGCTAGTTTGTTCCCTGTAACGACGATCAGCCAATCCCCTGATTTCAAGTCAAGACACATACCCGACGGCTTAAGCCCGAGATGCTTGAGCATGACGTTTGCCACGATAGACGCAGCATCCGAAATGTGCTTTCTCTGCACTGGGTCAGGATTTCGCCTTGTGTAGAACATCTTGACGACGGCTGCAAGGCCAGCGATTCAGTCTCAACACATAGCGACAAACCACAACACCCACCTTGGAAAAGAGGGGACAATGAGCTTGGGATCTGCTTTACCAGATGGTGCAAGGCCTTAGCATTGTGATTTCTGGGACTGTCTTTGTGGAGCCCTTCCTTGGCAGGGCGAGCAGGTGAACCATCAGACTCGACCCGAGCACCATCCTGAGGCTGCACTCCGTTTGCCGTGGACGGCAATCCACCATCGTCCATGAGATCGGCAGGCCCGGACGGGCCTGGAGAACCCGTGTCCGAGGGCGGAGCTGAGGGGCTCGACGCAATGTCAACGCCTTTCGACGCAAGGCCGGTCTTGAAAATGATGTTCTCCCATACGCAAGCTCTATGTAGTGCCCCCAGGTCAGGCACAATCTCTGGAGCCCCTCTACCCATGAGAATCTGCAAGAAGCCGGCCGTGGCACGACTATGGGCGTAGCTCGCTGTCGCATAGACTTCCGACAATAAAGTGATCCGTGTGTGAAGAGTGACGAGGTTTCGGAACCGCCGATTTGCCTCCGGCTCTTCCTCAGCTGTAAGCGGAGAGTCAGTAAGTAGCCGTCCTGGAAAGAGCAATTACCGGGCAACACACAGGTTATATCCACTAATGGCAGTAGCTTTGAGTCCTCCTCCAATGACTCCCAGAACCCCTTGGTATCCGCAAGTGATTCCTTCACTTGTTTGGCCAGATACACTAGAGCTTCGTTGGGAGCGGTCTCCCCCATCGTGCGTATTACCTGAACTAAAGAATCAGATGAAACACTGTTTGCGAAGTCATAAGGCAGACACGGCAATGCGGTGAGACGAAGCAGCCGTTCCATGCCATCAGTTTGAGTAATAAAATCGCGACAGTGTGGTGTATGTTGAAACAGACCCTCCAGAAACTAAGAAAGAAAGAAGTTAGACAAATATAATTACATCTGAAGACATACATACCCTGCCCACTACGTCGATGTAATGCACGATAATGTTGTCGTGTGACTTAAGACTTCCATCTTCGGGGTTATTTGTGGAGCCTGGTAGCGGCGCGGATTGCGCATCCGACTGCACTGCGGAATGTACGGCCCCTTCCGCTTCAATGCCTTCCATAGGCGAGAGATCAATCGAGACAGACGACAGTCCGTACCAAGGCCGCAAGTCTTCGGGCACGACATAAGCATTGCCGAGGTCCTCAATTTTGCCTAACGTAGACTTGATAGCTTCAAATACAGGCGGCTTTAATGAAGGATGATGACGAATGAGCTCATCTATTGCAGAGCCTATGAGAACGGAATTTTCCTTGTCCTGCAAGACCTTCAAATGTCGTTCAGATGTGAAGACCGAGAACAGACCAGGGATGATCGTCGGTCTGGCGGAGAGCTGATCTTGCCCAGCTTGATTCAAGCATAGTGCTCCGATAGCATTAGGGATAGCTTGAATAACCTATGGCCCTGGTGAGAGATCAAAACATTTGGAGTTAGCTGCAATAATACGGACCTCAATCACGGGTTCTATTCCAGCTTCTATGGTCTTATAGAAAGTTTCCGGCAGCCCAGCTTCCTGGATGACAGCCAGAGAAGTCGGCTCATTGTGCACGAACGTGGACATAATGTTGATCGCTAAGGTAATCGTATAAGTGCTAGAGTTGATGTCTGTGTAGGTATCGCCGTACCAATGGGCAAGACACTGGGACCAAACAGGATCCGATTCTCGATAACTTTCTTGATAGATTTCAGGATAGAGGAATCTATGAGACCCCGCAGACCCTCGGCAGTACCTGATGACTGCATCATACGGTGCAGGGAGCGAAGTAGATGCTTCAAGACAGCTCCCCGAGCCACCGGTAATTGCCCTAAGACAAATTAACTAGAGTCTACCTTTACCGCACACAAATACTCACCGTAAGACTTCGTGATTTCTCGCGACGTTTCGCGATGGCCATACTCTGCCATATCGTAATCTATTTCATGCTGGTGGACATTGTAAGCAGTTGCCAGAAGTTCGATGGCAGTTGGCTCACTTCAATCCTGTCGACGAGAACCTCGACACCACGATTATTACAGAATAATTGGAAGGCGTTGCTGAACCCATACAGGACGTTGTCGACGAGTTGCATGGTCTTCGAGACGACAGGGAGGCGCTGGGGTAGCTTATTCTCAATAATCTGGATCAGCAGCGGAATTAAACCAGCCCCGACAACCATATTGCCACCAGCCGCATGAGATGCAATGAAAGTGACGAATGACAACAGTGCGTCAACAAACGCATGAGGAAGTGTCGAGTCCGGATTCGCAACATCATTCACCGTCTTACGCAGCAAAGCCATCAGGATCCCGTGATTGACCCCCGCGTTCACAGCAGCGAGTACCTCTTGGATCTTGTTTCGATAGCGCGCAATAGAATCCAGCGCTGATATAGCGGCCATCTGCACAGGCACTGGAACCCCTCTATCCAGTTGGAGTAGTTCGGCGATGTGGGTAATAATATCGAGCTCATACAGGAAGAGGGCCGCGCTAGCTTGGGATTCAGAGTGGGTGTGGCAGAAGATGGCAATAGCCAGCAACCGTGCGATCACTAGCTTCTCGCGATCGGCCTCCTGGCCAGCAGCGAGCACCTGGGCTGATCGGATTCGGCACAGGAGTTCGAACTTGTCATCGTCTGGCATAGCATAGGTCTCTGTTGCATCAGCTAGGATCTCCATGGCAGGCTTGGCATCCAGCGTTTCGTTGTCGAGATGTACATGAACGGCACCTGAGTTCGCAGTGCTCGTCGGAGCTACGTGAGCTTTCCGAGGTGTCTGTAGGGCAGGGAAGACATCCTTCTCCTTCTCTTTCGCTTTCTCGGAAGGGTCTTTCCTGTAGAAAGTGAAGTTCACCTCGCGGGCCTCCGACGGCAGTTCTTCCACTCGCGCTTTACCATTCGGGCTAACGAGGTCTACGAGACCAACATCGTATTCTCTCAGATTCGGCCAACGCTTAGCCAGGGATTGAAGGCGGGGAGTGGATATGTGCAGTGCTTGCGCCACAGATGGCTGAGCAGAGTATTGCTGCGCGGGGCGGAGGAGTAGATTCAGAGTCAGAATCAAAATGTCGAGGTCCGCGGTCGAGAGAAGACTGTTCAATCGCTACAATGGGGTCAGCAGGGGCAGCAACAGAATGCAGCACATATGGCACTCACATCATATGAACTGAATATCTTCCTGTTCGTCGAGTTCTCCAGCAGTAATCTCTCAAATCTCAAGATCTCGGAAGTTGTCTTCTTCGTCCTGGGAGTAAACATGTTGATCTGTACCTTGTCGATCTCATAATCTTTGATGACTTCTTCTAGGACACCGTCGAACTTGTTGAGTACTTTGACCCACGCATTGAGGTCGGAGCGCGGCCACTTCCAGCTGTCGATTTCTCCAAGGACCTCCGGAAGATCTTCGTCTGGTGTATCATGGATCTTGTTGATGAGTTCAGCGACTTGCGGATGCTTACGAGTAGCCAGCCGAAGTCAGACAGGATGAGAAGGAGAATGGGACACAACAAACGTACCGGAGGCACCGCTCTCCTTGACTTGTGCTGGATCTTCATCTTCGCCCCAGCGACAGAGTCGAGGACAAAGATGCTGGAAAATTTCTCCTGCAGTCAACAGCTCAGGATAAGAGCGCGGACTTAGTAGGAGCAGCGGAAAGAGCGATGCTGACGCGGTGTCTGCGCGTCGCAATAGTAATTTTAGATAGGCCTTGCTTCCCACGAATACAAATGCATTCTCACGGATAGGGTACAATGACATCACGCGTCGCGTCCTTCCGAGAACCGTTAACAGGACGCGCGCGTCCGACTCGTCGACAACCACGACCCGCCACAATCATGGCTAAACGCAAAGTAGCCTCACCTAGCGAGGATGAAAACGAACAGGAGTACTCCAAAAGCGAAAGTAGCTCTGAGGAGGAGGCGAAGCCGCTAGCCAAGAGGGCTAAACCTAGCAAAGTACGTGCCCTGAAGCCGGATCCTTGTCGGGGTTGCAGTCTCACATGTCTTTCCCCGCTATTAGTATGCCCCCGCGAGGAAATGCAAGAAAGCGGATCCTGAGTCCTCGGGAGGACAGGATGATGATGAGGGGGATGAAGTTCAAGTTCACATGACTAAAGACGGTGAACAGTATGTGGACCTCGGGAAGAAGAAACGCGCCACAGTGAGATCTTTCAAAGGTACGATCTTCCATCCTTCAGGGATAGAGAAGAGCACAACTTAGTCTCCGCAGGTCAAGTTTATGTTGATATCAGAGAGTTCTACGGGGAGGATGGAGATGAGAAACCCGGAAAAAAGGGCGTCTCCTTGAATCTTGAGCAGGTGCGTCCTAATTCTGTTCGCATTGACGAATTGGACGTGAAGCTGGATTTCGCAGTGGGAGACTCTGAAGAAGAGCATTGAGACCATCGATCGCTTATCCCGACAACAACCATCAAAGCGCAAAAAGTGACTAGCGAAGTTCATGTCATGCTGTGTGCCCTTCTATGCGCTTGCAATGCTTTCGTACCTCGCTCTCTTTCCATCAATTCAATGTTGTATATTTGTACCAATACTGGATCTATCGGTGCCTATTCTTGCGGCACACGATATATCATGCGAGTCCCGCAGCCGCTCTATATGCCCCCTCTAAACCTCTGGATCTTAGCCCTCTCAGCCACGCTGTGATTTTTATCAGCTGTGCCTTCCAGTCCATCGCCCATTCGACGACTGCAAAACTCGTTCGGAGCTTCTCATACCGCCTGTAGACGGTATATGCGCGGGTCGTGAGCCGTCGCGCAAGAAAAACTACAGCAGGATACATACCACCAGCAGGCGAAGTACTCCCACAGGAGGCCAATAGAAACGAGCCCCCTTTCCCGCATTTCATCCACGAGCCGTGTACGATCATCTTGCCAGACCGCTCTTGCACAATATTTTGCCATGATGAGGAAGACCCGTATCTGTCAACATTCAGTGATGTAGCTCAGTCCTACAAAACTGAACAAATGTCTCACATTTGAGTGCGTAGTCATTAGTGCATGGTCGAGGTTTCTTAACAAATCCATGTGGTCTCGATTAAATTTCGTCTTATGTTATATAAGTTTAAGGTCGTACCTCGTCAGGTCATTCAGTTTAAGAACCATGAGCACTCTCCTAGGCACGCGGCGCAAGACATCGAAGACAGACAATAGGATCCCTTCGTTGTTGATGACAGCCTCACGGATCGCATCCATTTCCTCTTCACTGGGAGGACTGATGTCGAGCATACTCGAAGCCCTCTTAAACGCGTTCTGTTCCTTTCCCGCGTCTCTTTCGTCCTGCCCTTTCAATGTGGCCCGTCCTGAAGAAGCGTTAGCACCAGTCCCTTGCTCCGCACTTGAGGAGATAGAACGTTCACGATGCCTGCAGCCACTTCATGCAGATCTCTATCTGAATCTGCCCGCAGTCACCTTAAATAGGACTACCCGCGCAATTCAGTCCAATTAACGCGGTATTTCACCGGTTCAACCGGGACGAAATGGTTCCATATTAACAAAAGAATGGAGCTCACCCGTGATAGCAGCCTCGAAGACGGGATACTGCCCACAATGCGTCAGTAACTTGCGCATTGAGATAGTACGTGAGTCCACTAACCAGGTCAGGTCCAATATTGCCAAATAACTGGGCATACTGTCGCCGTTCAGCGATAGTCTCTGGCGAAGCCGACTTTATCAAGGACAACCAGAACTTGCTGTAGTTTATCCGCAAAGCTGTATCGAGGTCGAAGTACAGCCCATGATCAAGCAAGACAATCTCGAAATTATACGGTGATTTCGACGATAGCGGCGCCGGGCGGATGAGCAGGTTACCTGCGTATTGCGGTCAGTTTTCGCATACCAGGGTATACGTGCAGGTAATCTAGAGTTCTGTACCAGGGTGGGGATCCTGTAACACTTCAGCATGTGGTACCCAAGTATAAGCAAGGCCACGTACTGCATGGAACCAGCCATTGATGTGCACCATCTGCGCAAAGATTCGTGCAAGCTCCAAGGACACCTTGTTGCGGTCAATATTATTATCTGCGAGGTAGGTTAAGTCGTCCACGCGGCCTCCTTGAATATATTCCATGATGAGCACTCGCTTCTTCGCTGTCATAACCTTTGGTATGTAGAGAGACGTCCGGATGTCCTCGAAATCTTTCTCCACACGCGCGGCGTTCTTTGCTTCTATCGTGAAGTCCATCTCTTTTGGCAGATTCTCCCGCATCTCCTCGCCGAGCCAGGTAAATTCGAATTCTGGGAACCACGACTTTATCCAGCCTACAGAGTATAAGGGCAATGCCGAGAGACCAATACCAAACCTGGACACACCGAGAGCAACCTCCACCATATTCATGTCCACGTCACAGAACTCGGCGAGATGTGGGTGTTGTAGCTGATGACCTGCTTTGGCGACCCGCAGATAAATCGAAATGTATTGAACGAACCTTGACAGCAACGCGTCTCCCAGATTCCTTGTCACGACCCACATGTACCTGCGCTAGGCTCGCAACGCCAATGGGCTTGGGGTCGAATTCGTCAAATATATCCTCAATAGTTTGACCCATGTCCGATAGGAACAGCTTTTCAAGATCATCATATGGCGTTGGTTCACATTGATCTTGGAGGGGCCTCATGGTACCCGTCCATTCCACTGGCAGGACAACTCTACCACCGGTCAGACATGGTAGAAACTCTCGAGGTGTCACTCACAATGAAGACATGTGCTGGCCAAGCTTTATGAATATGCCTTCGGACCCAGCTCAACCTTAGCCACGGGCAAGGAAGACAACTCCTCTCACCTCCATTGGCAAGCAGTGCTCTGAGGACTCGGTGTGCACTCCGCCTATGGCACTTTGAATATGCATCCCGCTTAGCCTCCTCTGAGGTGTAGTTACTCGCGAATGTCCATTTGTAATCAATAATCCCGCGAATAGCAGCATCTGTGGGATATTGACTAGTACCGCATGGCACCCCCATATGAGAACATACTGACAGGCAACCCTGGAGCATCGTACAACAGCTAGGACGGAATGCCGGAACGGTTTATTCGTCTGGTACGCAACAGCACCCACCCCTCCCAAGCCCAGGGCGGCGTAGAGGACCCATGGATGCTTTCGTGCAACACTTCTATCGTACGACCGTGACGATCCCTTAGCGTGAGAGGCCTCCGAGGATGAGAATTGCCGTCTCTTGTTTTGTGGCCTCGCTGGAAGGTTGGCTGACCTGATACCGTCAGCGCGACGACAGACAAAGCGAGAAGGTTGCCGTCTGCAGCGAGATAGCATGGCCAGGTGCTGGTTGCAGATACATTCGCGAGCCGGCATTATCCGCTCTCCGAGGTCAGGATCTCGGGGGAGGAATGACGTACGAGCAATCAATATTCTGGTGCCAGTCGGCAGAAAAAGTCGCGGAGACTGACTCTGAGAGGTGGGCCATCGTGTATCCAATGAGCGATGAGCCGCAACTACATATTGTAACCGTACAAAGCAAGACAGCGGTACAGACTGCAAGTCTGATGGGGGGATGCGAAACATAAGCAAAGAGAGGGGCAGGCTAGGGCAGACTAGTATTCCCGCTACCTCGTTTACTCATGATAGAGAGACGGTGGGAGGATAAGGCATCCTCGTTCTGATGCATTGCCTCGGCGTAACTAGAGCCTCATTAGTTCTCACTCACGACTAAGAGACCCGTGAAGCTTACAGCAATTTATAACGGACAAGTTCGCCTTCTATTTCCTCGTTTTTTAGCCGCGCCATGACAAGCTGATTCTATCATGATACCCAAGAATTAAGACATTGCGTAGGACACGGTCCGGATAGAGCTTACCAGGACTTCAACATGTTCCGTGTTCAGCTGTGCTAAGCTGGATTCCAAAGTTTTGCTACCGCATTCCAAGATTAGATTGAAATTTAATGCAAAGGATAAAGAAAACTTACACTTGCGCTGAAAGATTACGGTTGCTATTCCGCAGGGCATCCAGCTCCAGGGCATGAGCATCACGGGCACGACACATATCTTCGTACTCATGAGCATACGCATCTAACATGAACGGGGTGATCTTCAGGGACACGGCATCCTGAACAAATTCATCCGCTCGGTACTTTGGAATCTTCTTCGCCTCGCGTTCCGGGGAGCTGGCATCGTCGTGGACCTAGGGAAGTCGAAGTCATTATCAGACGTAGTAGACACAGAGAAAACATACCGACCTGGTAGCGTTCGAATACTTTGTTGTTCAGAAATGCGAGGATCTCGTCGAATTTCAGAGATAGTAGCCTTTCCTCATTCTTTGCCAGAAGGCATAGACTGAAACCGAAGATGGATTCGATGCCGCTCGCTAGGCAGTTGTCAAATATTCGAAACACGATGTCCAAGGGGAACCTAGTCTTGTCTAAGCGACTCGAGCACTGCAACTCAAACCGAGACACCTACCGATAACTGAACAACGTCAGAAACCACTGTGAGCAAAACATGCTGGACTTGATCCCTTGTCGAAGGAAGTGCACATGAAGTACAGGCAACATCTCCTCTATCAGACGATCAAACTGTACAATGTCACCCATTGTCTCCGCATGCCTGGCATTGATGATATGTATCCTACCTGGAACTGCATATGAAAAGATCAACCTTGCTTCTATCAACAACGCCGTCACTGCCGGGCCTTACCAGACGGAGTTGCAACTTGGGCATTTCCGGTAGGAAATGACCACGCAGGTCGTAGGAGTACATGAGCCGTACGAGAAGGCAGAAGGCTTCTTCATCCGGCATCTGTCGCGGGTGTAAAGTATTGCAGGAGGAAAACGACAAGTACCCCTACATTCAGGAGGAGAATAGCCACGACGAACGGTAGCCCTTGGCAGTACCCGACTTGGGGGTCATACCTCCGACATTTCATCAGGAACGAGTCAGCATCGGACCGCCGGGACTCACAGGGAGTACGCCTTCAAGACATTGAAAAGATTCTCCTGCCCAATCCCTTGTCCGTCCGTGAAAAATTCATGGTGAGGAAATGTTCTGCGCATGTTTCATCTTGGTGAATATGCCGTACTAGAGTGCTCTCTGAACGAACTACCTGCCCAAATCTCGCGAGATGGCCTTCTCGTGAGGACTGCTCTCCTTCAAGAGTTTCAGGTACGTCTCTTCTAATCCTGGGTCCTTTGAGGCGGACCTGAGGAGATATAAGCACGCGAAATGTCATGCGCTGAATAGCATTACATTAGTTGCCAGACCATACCCCTCAATGTACTCGGAATGCCTTTTTCAATGGCAGCAGCCAACTGATCCGGGTGTTCAGAAGCAAATCTCTGATAGTCTAGCGGGAAAGTTCATATCATGGTTGCCTTCCGCTCAAATGCAACATACCCGACACAACCTCGCCCCAGAAGTCTTCGTTATCTGTGTTTCAGTGACCCGACAGAATTGTCTAGGGATAACATACCCCAGTCGATAGCCTCCTCCGCTTTCTGCTTCTCCGCCTCCTGCTGCCGCTGTAGCTGCAATCGATTGAAGTCCTCTTGTAGTTTCTGTTGACCCTCAATACTGATGCGTTTAGCAGCTGAGTTATCTTCTTCTTTAATCCGCTTGAAGTCTAAGCTCGACCGCAAGATAGAGCGGCTGGATGCGTCCGAGGCAGACTTCTTGTGAAGAGTTTGATTGACCAAAGTAGACGACTCAGATGGTGCGAGTGCGGCAGTATTTCTTCGTTCATCCATACCCATAGCAGGGATAGACTCCACCGACCTCAGTGTCTGAACACTGGATCGCGTACTGAGAGGGACGGTGGAGAACCGGGTTTCGTCGTCCAATCCTACATCGTTAAACTCGGAATCTGCAACAGAGTTTCGAGCAGACGGTGGCACTGGTTGTGAACTTTCCCTGGGAGACAACAGAGCATCCAGAGCATCTGTAGATGAGCCCGAGGTCACGATAGTACCAGAGTTGTCCTCGTTTGCCTCAGGAACTTCATTACCTGCCTGGTCGCTTCCCGACATACCAGACACCGACGGTCGACGAGAGTCGTGTGTATAAGCTCACAGAGACTACAAGCACACAGAGAAATGTAAAGGTTCGGGGAGACCTTGAGCCCCGGTGTTGCCTCAACGACCCAAGGATTGTATTCCAGGGACAGCACGTGCGGCGACCCTGAGGCGTCCCATCTTCTCCGGCGTCCGAACCGCATCCGAGCCTCTCTGTAACGAGCAGCCACTTCGTGTCCAGTTCCAATCAGCGCCATGTCGGACAAAGACATGCAGGAGATTGACCAACTGGTGGACGAGTGGGAAGAGGACGACGACGACCCAAATGTCTTCAAAGTGAGAGGCGCGCTAGACGTTGCGCAGGGGAGTATGCTCTCTACCCAAGAACTTCACAGTGAGTCCAGTAGTTGGAAGCTGGCCGTTCGTCTTCAGTGATTTCGAATATGCAGGGCTTATCCACGAGGGTCAGATCGACCTGTGTCCGGATTATCAGCGAGGTCTGTGGTTCGGCCATTTGATTGTTGATTAATGCCTGACTGCCACAAAGACGTGGTATGGCCCGAAAGCAAGCAAATCCGCCTCATTGATTCACTATTTCGTAACTTCTATATACCTCCCATCGTCTTTGCTGTTCAACCGGATGAAGATGGAGAGCTGGTGCGGATATGCGTCGACGGGAAGCAACGCTTAACGTCTATCCAAAAATTCTTCGATGGCCAGGTGTGCCACTCGTCTGTGCATCTCGAAGACTTTCACTAAACCGAATATGCAGATACCTCGTATGCTTATCCCCTTATTCAAGTATTACAGGTGCCTTACGTCCCATGCCAGATAGAGATCCTGTGACGGGCAAGAACTGGTATTATACCTCACCTGAGAACCTGAAGAGCAATAGATTGGAAGTTCCGGACTATTGGAAAAGGGTCTTTGCCCAGAAGCAAATCATTTGTGGTGAGCCTGCTCCCTTCCATCCATGCATCACAGCTATTGAAGCAGCAGCAGCGGAATACCGCAACCTCACCCCGGCTATGGAGCGTGAAATCTTCCAGAGGGTTCAATTAGGCATGGCTCTAACCGCTGCAGGTGAGTTTTGTTGACGCCACCTGAGTTTCGTTTCTCATCGGCGGTTGTAGAGAAACTACAAGCAATCTCTTCTCCTTGGGGCTCATGGATCTCCCAGCTGCAGACAAAGTGGGTTGTCCCAGAAACTGGTTTGGGCGGTGTCTTGGACTGGGACATCAAGCGGGGAAGGGATTTCCAGAATTTGGCATCCATGATCTACATCTGCGACAACCTACCTGGTCATACAGTACCGACACCACAGAAGCTTGAGCCTTGGCTAGATAACCACAAACCACCCCCGCAGTCATTCAAGGAACAGATCGAAGATGTCCTGACAGAGATGTGGTACATTGCTAGTACACCATCACTTTCGTACTGTTTCCAAAAGCCAAAGTCACGAGTTGCACCTGTCGAGTTCGTATTTATCGGTACGTCCTTCATGCACGTTACATCTGGGATAACCATCGGTTAAGCGCATCCTGCAGGGGTCCTTCTATTCCTAATGCGTCATGCTTCTCATGAGGAGCGCGCCAACCAAATCTTCGACCTCAGAAAGTTCGTACGTGACAGATTTCCGGACATCCGCAACAATGGCAAGGTCGTTAGAGCGCTCTGGGAATTCCTGGACCGGACTCTCGAAGATCCGGGCAGGCCGTCTAAGAGCAACGCCGTACCAAGGACACGAGGACGGGCAGCGTCGGGATCAAAGAAACGCAAGCAGGATAACGGTTCAGACGATGACGACTCCGATGAATATGCTGCGTACAGGCAATCACGGGGCACCCAGAAGGCGCGCCGTGGAAGAAGATGATTTCAGCTGGCCCCGACAGGCTACCATGCAATTGGCTCTTCATTGTGGATTAGGCTGGGTCTTCTCGTTCGACTCTGTAGCAGCTGTAAATTCTGATATTGTACACAACGTCGTAATGTCAGTAGCGTATCTTGTCGTGAAGGTCGTTATCGTCCCTTCGTGCAAAGCAGTTTATTTACACGCGAGTCGCCAAGACAGCTCAGGCCGGAGAGTCGCAGATGGTCAGATATGGTGCAACAAGACCTGTTGTGCATGTCAACTGGGTATCGACGTCCAAATGGAAGCAGAGTCTTCACCGTGTAGGAATAGTCGCCCTCGCTGCGAGTCATGAGCAACCGAGGTGGAACCAGTGGCAAGGGCGCCATCGTCCTCAAATACCTACGGGACGGCTTGCGTCAGATTCCCAGTAACAGTTAAAGGCAGACCCCACCTTCTCGAGACGATATTTCCGTCCGGAGTCTCCTCGCGTAACACGGAGAGCGGACGAAGGAGCTCTCAGTGAAGGGTCGGCGAATGTCTCCAATGTTCGCAGAGGCTGTACGAGACCTGAGGAGCAAGCAAATCAGTGAAACAAAATGACGAGACGCATAGCCTTCTTACCAGCCGCCCATAATGCGCCACTCTGATCGACAGCAACATTATCGATGAGGCGATCTATGGTTCCATGGATATCAACGCGGGGAAAGCGGGCGGAAAGTTGAAGTACTGACCGGTGTGAATGACATCTTTGACCAGCAGCGTGTCATCCGCCCGCCTCTCTAGTACGTGTATTTGTGGTTTCCCGCTGCTTCCGACATAGAACGTATCATTTGCGGCTCTGGCGATGCCATTCGAGGCCGGGAGCCCGGTGGCCGCGTACTTGCAGCCTCTTTGTATTTCACAGAAACCCACAGATGATCGTGGCCAGCCGAGATAGAACTCCAACTCTCGTAACTGCACCATGCACATGAGTGTCCCATGCATGCTGCTTCAAGATTTTCATACCAATCCAATCTTCGACCCGTGGTCATTGGTGAACCAGAAAGATCGGCCCGTCGGTGAACCTACGACATCGTTGGGCGTTTGTATAACAGGGTCGTCAAATGACTCGATATGAGTTAGGATGGACGACCCGATTGATGTCTTGAATATCTCGATTGAAGAGTTGGCACCGTGGACTTTGGGGTCAACACCGTGCCTTGGCCGTCGATGATTGACCAAGTACACGAACAGGTCGTTCGGATTTGATGAAGACGGCACAACGTCCATTCCGTGTACAGAGAGATCACGGCTCGAATCGTACCCTCTTAATTGCAGGCGAGTGACCTTGGAAGTTTCGGGGTCATATAGTGCGACATGGTCATCCCGCGACATGCCACTGGCATTCAGATGTGAGAGCGCAGGTGTCCATTGTGTCCGGCTTGATGGAGTGGAACACGCTAGGTATAGGAGTCCCGTCGGTTGATGTATCACAATTTCTGTATATATGAGCAAGTTCACTACTCCGATCGCTCTGCGGAGGGTTGGTACTCACTCTCACAGGCCTGTAACTCAGCCTCTGCTCGGCATCCTATGTTGCCCCGTTGCTCGACGACACGGCCAAAACCAACGGCTTTCAATACGGGACCTAGCTGCACGTAATAAAAGATGCCCAGTAACGCGACCGCGGTCGCTGTAAGGAGGATCGTATCGGACCTCATGGACACGACTGCTCACAAGAAAAGGACCTCCCGAATTGCTTCTGTCTTCCTCTTATTTATGGGCCGTTTGCTAGCCGTCCGATACAGGGGGATCCGCACAGAAACGCGGAGAACCGACTCTCAACGTGACAGTCGCTTACAAAGAGGCGACCAAGCACGGTATGGCGCCCCACGGGGTGCGAAAGAAGCGCAATTGCTAACGACCGCGGAGGAGGGGTGTGTGGTTCTTTTTGTCGCTTCCCTACCGAGTCCGATATAGCTTGCACCAGACAGGCAATCCGGTCATCCTAGATGGCATGCTACGGTGTTAGATCCACCCTTCCGCCTCGCCTCCCGCGCAAATCATACCTGCGTGGAATTGATTGAGGCACAGGAGGGAAGGCTGCCCTCGGGACCGTCCAAGGAGTAGCGCCGAGGATGACACCAGCATCCCATGTGACTGACTAATCCAGCCCCGATCTCCCAATGTATATGACGCGAAGGCGAGATGCATGTCTCCTATACCATAGCATGGAAAAGAGGTTTTAGAAAATACAAATGTCAAAAGTAACTACAGCATGCCGGAAGTCTAATATGCCTTCTTGCCCGCGGTAAGCTGAAGGTGAGCACTGTGCTCGTCGTAAGGCACCTTGGACAAGGGGATCTCTCTCCACAAGTCAG
Source organism: Gloeophyllum trabeum ATCC 11539 (assembly GCF_000344685.1). Classification (NCBI taxonomy): domain Eukaryota; kingdom Fungi; phylum Basidiomycota; class Agaricomycetes; order Gloeophyllales; family Gloeophyllaceae; genus Gloeophyllum; species Gloeophyllum trabeum. The sequence continues at coordinate 2,249,784 of NW_006920413.1, read as the reverse complement.
GCGTAAGGAAGGAGTATGTTTTAGTGATCTGCACAAGCAGTGAATATAGGCGAGACGCGCAGCAACCATGAAAAGCTTACAGCGGTGAAAGTAGCCTTCAAGAAGTTACCCATTGTGGCAGTTGAGCCCTTCGATGACGTGTACACGTCCTCAACACCCGCGAGCTGAAGCAGGCGCTTCGAGGCAGGAGCAGCGACGATACCCGTACCACGCGGCGCAGGGATGAGACGGCACATGACGGAACCACTCTTGCCACTGACTTTGGAGGGCACGGTATGGGGCTCACCGAGCTTAGCACCCCAGTAGCCTCTCCGGACGGGAACGACGGACAGCTTGGCGAGAATGATGGCACCACGGATAGCAGTTGCGACTTCCTTCGCGCACTTGACACCCAATCCGACATGACCGTCAAAGTCACCAATGGCGACGAACGCCTTAAAACGGGTACGCTGACCGGCACGGGTCTGCTTCTGGACGGGCATGATCTTCATGACCTCATCCTTGAGCTTGGGCAAGAAGAAGTCGACAATCTGATATTCCTTGACGGGGAGAGAGAAGAGGTAGATCTCTTCCATGGACTTGATCTTGCCGTCCTTCACGAGCCGACCCAGCTTAGTAACGGGGACCCTGCAGTCTATGAGGGGAGCCGTCCAGCATACAAAACACGATACACATACCACTCCTTCTCCTCATCCTTGCGACCGCCGCGGCGGGGTCCACGGCGACCTCTGCCCCGGTCACCACCACGTCCGCGTCCGAATCCGCCACGTCCGCGTCCTGCGTCAGCCATTGAGAGTCCCGAGGTAGTTACTGGAACGAAACATGAGTCAGCAGTTAATACCAAGGGGCAGTCTGCCATCCATCGCGCTCCCATGCCATCCAAGTACTATCTCAGCCATCCATCCTCTGCAACTCCATCCCGACCTCTGAAACTTCTCTCAGACAGCAACAGGCACTCTCTGCAACGATAGCAATGTGCTGAAGATTCGAAATGTACTCACGTCTTGAGGTACGGAAGGGGTATGCGTCGGGTTGCTGTGAGGCTTGATGATACGAGGTTACGGGGAATGCCGAGCCGGGATTGACTCCGGACCTCCTCCGAATCGCCGATGTGGCGAGTCACGGTGTGGCTCTGCGGCGGCAGGTCCTAGTCCTTCCACCGCTGCCGGTACCAGGGCTACTGTAGATCATCATGAACTTGTTTCGAGAATAAATTATCTCTCTGATTCCCAGAGCCAACTCGTGGTTGTAGCGTATGTCCGACAGTCCGAAGGCTATAAACAGCCTTGGAGTGCGGTGGCAGAGAAAGCAACGCCACCCGGAATTATGTAAGGCTGTGCCGGGAAATATAAGGAGGTGGTCGCGGAGGTTTCTGAGCACCAATCGCTGACCGAACGCCGTCGCCTCGTGTTATCGCGCACCTTTCTTTGTGAGTAGTGGGCCTTCATTCTACCCTGTTTACATGATTCATTCACTGATTCTCGTTCCTTACAGGCCTCGCATTTGCCCGCACTCGCAACGAAGTTGGCACCTCATGTCGAATTTTATTATGACAAATTGTACCAAACTGCAATCTAGTCTTTGCCCCACGTACGTGAAAACTACCTCTTCTCCTAGTACTTGTGATGCTGATACTTCGCTTCAGCAACGGTCGTCAAGCCGTTGGGGATGGGGCTCTCTCTTTTGACGCTGCGCCTAGTGTTCTCGCTGTCTGCCACATGCAGGGCAACGATGATCTCTACTATTACTCCACTACGTTCTCTGGCGGACCCGGGGTATGTGAATAGTGATTGTTTAATGTGGCATAAACACTAACTCTATTGTGGCTGAAGTGGCGTTTTTGACACCCCTAACGAGAAATGCCCTCCTGATCGAGGGTCGTCGGACTGGGTGACAGACAGTTCGGCGCGCATCTTCTCCTCTTCTCCAGTTTCCGACCGATCATCCATGCTCAGTCTCTCCGAACCTGACTACTTCCCTAAATCCATCGTCTATCCGCCTACTCCTCCGCCTGAGGACGTCCATACCACACTCGACTCCGTTTCGCTTGTCCCTGGAGCTGTAGTTGCATCGCCTCAAGCAATCCGTGGCAGATCTCGAGCCCCTGCTCAAGACCTGATAACGCCTCCCTTGACTCCAGACGATGGAGACGATGGGGATGGAAGCGTCTCCGCGATCAGCGCTAAACAGTCGAATGCCGCCCTCGATTTTCTGACTGCTCTTTTCCCTCGCAATGGTCTTAGTGCTTTGCCCTACGCCAAGAGTGTTTCAATCTCTGCTCCCAACATGGCCGGTGCCTTTGAGGGCGTCGTGCTAGAATTACCAGGCAAACCCAAGACTATCTATGTTAACGGCAAAAACGCCGATAGTGTTAACTTGAGGGAAAGGTAGGCCTCTTACACTCATTCCAAGGCGTCATAGCGCACGCTCACGTGTTTTATAGCATCGTCGTTCTTCTAGAGTTGGCCGATGAACAACTGCAGTGTTCCGCACTCGTCATCGCTCTTGAGCGGTCTTCCCCTGCTTTGGGAGACCTCTTACATGCTTTGATGTACGTGGGTGGCACCGTTGTGACTAAAGCTCCTTTCCAGGTTGACCCGGCGTACGTGCTTGTGGGCATGGAGATATGAGTATTTTGCTAGGCGTAATGCGTACGATCGGGTCAGATACTTTTTTTACGTGACTCTTTGCTGAGTGGTTTGGTTGGTCGGTTAACATGTATGTAGCACCTGTATTTCTTGATTGATTTCTTTATGCAGCAATGCGTGTACGATGTTCAGGATTCGTCATTGCTTCATTACATCTTCTGTGAACCCCACGTTGTTCGAGCATCTTTGTTCTGGCTGAAGAGTGGGATGCAGCTGTATCAACTCATGTCCTCGGCGATGCTCGACAGCAGGCCCGGTCATATAAAGGGCAGAATGTAATCTGACAGATAGCAAAGTAAATCGAGGTCGCCGACGCCGACAACAGTCCGCAAACCTCCTGTCCCGGCCGTCATCCTCTATGTCTTTCCTGAGTCAGATCTTCGGTGCTGTAGTCAGGTTACTATGCGGCGGCCAGCAGCAGCAGCCTGAGGAGCAGCCTACTGTGCAACAGCCTGTTCCTAAACCACCCAGTCCACACCGTCCTCAGCAAGGACGACCCCCGGTACATGAGAAGCCCCCGTCGCCTCCCCGTCCGCACGGGCATGTGGTACGTGACTTATGGCTCATCATTATAGCAAGAGTTGGGGCCGTTGACGTGTCATTCAGAATCAGAACCAAATCAACCAGCAGAATGACCATTATGTGAGATTGCGAGAGCGTGCTCGGGAAGAGGGCGCCCAGATGGCGAAGTGTTTCCAAGAGAGCAAAGCGGCTTACGCTCGAGGCGATGGGGCACTTGCTAAGGAATTATCTGTGAAAGGACACCGTCATGAGGAAGAAATGGAACGTCTAAATGCTGAAGCAAGCAAATGGATCTTTGTCGGTAAGTCTGAAAGTCCATACCATATGGTCCTGACCCCGCCTTGCCTGCACGGTAGAGAACAATAAGGTGAATATAGATCGCGTCCCTTGGTAATGGTGGACTTACGGGTTGCGCCAATTAGGACAGTCAACTGGGTGAACTGGACTTGCATGGATTGTACGTGAAGGAGGCCATCTCGTACACAGATCAAGCCATACAAGAGGCCCGGCAACGAGGTGATTCCGAAATAAGGCTCATCGTCGGTCCGTGTCGTCTGCCTCATCTCGTGCGACCACAGTATACTTAGGTCCTATTGTCCAGGGAAGGGACTGCACTCGCCGCATGGCCTTGCCAAATTAGAGCCAGCCATAAAGGATCTAATGCAGAAGTACGTTTTGCTCTGTGCCATTTATGCCGCTACTGATTTGCAAAATTGCAGACATGGATTGGTCGCAGAATTAGACCCACAGAATTCCGGTGTGCTTATAGTCGACCTTGACGGGCAAAAGAAAGGCAGGGGACCTGTCCTTGGCCCAGACGAAATTGTAGGAAGGTTGAAGTCCCACAACGAGGGAACTGGATGCCTCATCATGTAGATGGTATGTATAACAGGACCATGTTCCCTCGTTGTGAGGATCAATCTATCGTGTCATGTATTATGACTCTACAGACAGCATCGTTGTAACATGCCCACGTTGGTGGGCGTACAAAGACGTAATGTGATGCATTTCTGCTGATCCGTCGAGCTGAGAATACGGTCCCGCTGTCTCTTCTAGCATTCTGCTATGCATCTAAGGAATACGATATGCGCTTCTTGAGTAGCAGGCACCATCTGCACGAGAAGACCTTACCGAACCAGAGCGCACCCCATACGGTGAGCGTGTGATGGGCAGACTGACGAACTCAAGAAGGTCTATATAACAACAGGTCCTATGCCGTCGAAGTCGGACTCGCGCTACAAGTGTACGTGACATTATCTTCATGGTTGAGCGCCGACCAGCGTTGAAACGTCCGGGTCGTATCCAGCGGTTATATCGAGAAAGGATCAACTAGTGTAACACCTGCTTGGAGAAACTCACTGTGGATAGTAAATCTTTCCTTGGCCCCAGTCGTCTTCTCGGTTCATCTGAATGTGTACTAGATGAGCTTCCATCAAGTCTTCAACTTCAACGACACGCTGGCTGTCAAGCAAGAGAAGTATCGCCTGGTCACCAACATCACGCAGCACATGAGAGACATATCTCCAGTTTCTGGTGCTTACTTCGTATGTGGGAGTGATCACGTCATCTTCGTAGACCAGTACTTATAGCCTCTGCACAGAACGAAGGCGATGTCTATGAACCAAATCACACGAGTACGCCCGGTACGGGTTTCCGGTATTTGTGTTCTGACTATGTGTTTAGCGTCTTACTGGGGTCCCAATTATCCTCGGCTCCTGGAGATCAAGGACAAATGGTAAGCGTCCAGTCATCCCAGGTTGTGACTGATCTGTGTCCTGACTAGTACTCCTCACATGATTCAAATACCAGGTATCCACAACATTTGCTAGATTGCTGGCAGTGCGGTAAGCATGCATATTTCTTTAGGTCGGATAAACTCAATTATCTGCCGTAGTTGGTTGACGCGGACCGCAGGATAGTAGATACGACTGCTACGTCTGAAGATCCGACCGCTAGCGTTGGCGCCTAGGGCGACAAACAAGGGAGGGGGATAGCGGTGGTATAAACTTCCGTGAACTTTTGCTCGACGTTCCCTGTGACAGCGCCGTGACTTCCGGGTCCTTATGTCCACACCCGTCCAATTTCCATAAATACATATCGATATTCTGCATATGTGGATACAACCAGCTTCACCAGGAAGAATGCCAGGATTGCCAAAACCCATACTCAAGTCCAAAACTTACTACCGAGTAAAGATTGCATGACAACATGATAGCATGAAAGCGCATGGACAAACGACTGAAAATTTATCAGAAAACGCGACACCAACAAGACCATTCTTGCAGTAACCTAGAGAAACCGTCACATCAGCAATCTCCCCATACTGGCCGTAAGCTTGTCCATGATCCGGTTCGCAGCCGGAAACTTGCTGACGCCGCAGCTCTCGCTCTCGACATGCTGCACCAAGCCCGATAAGGTCCTAGTCTCCGTCCGACAGTGCGGACATCTATAGATCTTGGCCTCGTGCGCAGGGGAGTTGAGGTGCTGATTCAAGGCGGCCAACGTTGAGAACCCGCGAGAGCAAAAGTAACATTCGTAGTAGGATCCATTCCAAGCTGCAGCGGTGGCCATGGTAGAGCGAACAGTCGGGCCTATGTCCGAGGGACCTGTGATGAGGCGCTTCGTGACGATGTGCTGTCTATCGATAGAACGAACGTAGGCGTTGACCTGCGACCTCGTTATGCCTGAGGCGCAGGTAGCGGACTCGAGATGGAGAGTAAGGGCTGCAATGGACGGAAACGCCTTCGGACACCACTTGCATTGAACACCTCGCCCGACATGGGTCGAAGACTTCAGGTGCTGTGGATCGGTCAGTCTACATCTGTAGAAACGAAGGCAAAGAACGTATACCATTCTGAGATTGTTATCATTCGCGAAGTGCTTGTCGCAGTCTGCGCAATAGAAATGGGCGGGGCTCTGACGATAATGTTCCCGCAGACCGTACTGATTCTTGAAGAACTCGTCACAGTCATCGCAATACCAATGCGTCCTGTCGATATGATCCCTCAGCTCATACTCCTCGTCAAAATCCTCCCCGCATCCTCTGCAGTAGTTGTGAGCGCCGCTATTGACACGGTGACTGAGGAGAGCGGTAGGAGAACTGAAATGACGGTCACATTTCCGGCACCAATTGTGTCTCGAGTTATGCTCATAGTGGTCCTCCAGAGCATTCCAAGAGCTGAAATACCGGTCACAGGGTTCGCACCAGGCCATGTTGCTCTGTCTGCAGGTCTTGGGCTTGACCGGAAGAGAGAGGAAGAAGGCCAGTGACGCGTCCCCCCTTTGTAGATATACTACAAGGAGACAAAAACAGTGACTTGTTACAGTAATATGTAGGGCGGAGCCGAGCCACAGATAATGACGTTGTCGGAGATTGAATATTGAATACATATCACAATATTAAACAATCCAATTATTATTATCCTCAGCTCACAATGATGGCTCGGCTGGCTTCCTCTGCACGTTCCGCCCGGTGCTGGAGGGGGACACTCGCAACTGTGCGGTTTTCTTCGTCTAGTTCCAATCCTCTGCCGTTTCCAAATCATCCGAATCCAACCGCACACCAGATTTTCCATTTACCTGCGAGTGCATCGCAGGCAGACATCAAGGCCAGATGTACGTTTTCTATTAGCTTTTGCTGCTCATGAATGTAAATCCTAAGAACTGCCAGACTATGAACTGGTGCGGCTCTATCATCCTGATTCCCCTATCTCCCGAACCGTTAGCCCCGAGTCGGCGCAAGCACGGTTTCACGCCATCTCTGCGGCATACAAAGTTCTTAGGGGTAAAACCGTCGATCCCAGCTCGTCCGATATCAACGTCAGGAAGGACTATCATGATTTGAGCACTGCTATATGGAAGGAGAAACAACGGAGGCGAGCGGAGCTGAAGGTGGGGGTTAATGACCAGTGGAAGGATCGGCTACTCTTGGGTTCGGTCATACTGGTGCGTGTATCAGTCCAAGCAGAGATATCATCGCAGCAGTGTGGTTCAAGTGACTGAGCACACTGTACCCGATACATAGGCCGTAGCGGCTTTCGTGGCCCAGACGTTCACAAGCAGGCGACAGGCTTTGCGAGGCGCTGTTGAAAGTACTCGGGCCAATACAGATCGCTCCGAATTCGCTGCTGGTCAGAGAGCAGGCGGAGGTGCTTCTGAAGTCGACGCTGGCCGCCTTGCTGCACCCGACCTGGAACCTATTCCCGCGGACTCCCATTCCTGACGGTACCATATGGCGATCCTCCGGTGTGACCTTTCAAGAGGTCATGATGGCAGACCGGTGCAATTGAGGCAGTATCGTTCCCATCCAAAGAGTCCTTGGTTCGATCAGGAGAAGTCGCTGCTGATGAAGCAGCTTAAGTACCCAGCGCCAACGGGTGAGGGACGTGGGCCGTGCTTGGACGAAGGCGACACGCATGGCTGATCTCAAGTAGCTTTTGTCTTTCCCAAGAGCCGTCATGATTGCTTTCGTATATATAGCCGCTGCTTGATGCCGGCAGTGCTGTGATTGAAAGATGTCTTATCCTGTGCTATAGCTACTAGTATGTATATATGACACTTCCTCCCGTAGGTCATATTATTTACACGCTCTGTTGTCTTCCGTCCCTTCGTTGGTCATGAAAGTACCGTCCGCATGTCAAGTTCTTTTCGCCTTGGGTGCGTGCAATGTCGCCGTTACGGGATGGCAAGTCTACAATAAATTGCGCCAATGACATTTCAAACAATCTGAATACAGTACGTCCACTATATGAGCTGGCTACCATCCGTCCATGGCTGCTTCATCTTGAATAGGTTACATCGGAAGTGACTATCCTCTTGAGTTACCGATCCGCCCGCTGCCTCTCGTCGAGATGCAGCTCCAAGAATCAGTGCAGTACCCACTGACTGGCCTGGGCTCCGAGGAAGCCTGGATGACCCTAACGACCTACCCGCCCGGGTGGGGTTGGGTTCGTGTGGGACCCGACCACCGCCTCTTCGCGGTAGTCATGTTCCACCAACTACACTGCCTGCGCATGATCCAGAGAGCCTTCGCAGACAAGAGCGACCCCGTTGCAGGCGAGCATCACGTCCAGCACTGCTTAAACTACCTGAGACAGAGCTTCCTGTGCGAGGCGGCGGACGACCTCGAGGAGGGGGACTTTATGACGAGGGATTATGAGAGGGATAGAATGGGGAGCATTCTGGTGTGCGAGGATTGGGCGAAGGTGTTCCAGTTTGCTGAGAGAAACTTTAGGGAGTGGGAGGAGTGGGGTTCGGAGCAGGGGATTTGCAGGATCTCTGACAGAGTGGGTGACGGGATTTGTTTTTAGACCAGAAGCCTTGGCCGCAAATAACACTGGAAATGTATCATCGCGTACAAGGCTGTCAACGCGTACAAGGCTGTCAATGCATACAAGGCTGTCAACGCATACAAGGCTGTCAACGCGAGTGCGACAAGATGAAGAGTTGATTGAGGTACGTTACGTTGTTAGAGCTCGGTAAGTCATGAACTAGGACCGCTCATCAGTCCAGGGAAGCCCAGGAGATCCAATAGCACGTCCATCCCCTATGCCAACCTTGCAATCCTTCAAAGAAATGTTCCGCGTTTGTGTTGCCTGCAACGACATCCACCCAATTCCAGCCTAGGGCACCTCCACGAGCTGCTTTTGCGTCAGCTTGGTCCAATCTGTTCACTAGGGTGCCCATAACTTTCCGCGCCAGACCCTTCCCTCGATATTCTGGCTGAACGAACAATGTCCCAATGGACCCATCCGAGTGCTGAAGTGCCCATGCGATGGGACGTCCACCCGAACCATCTGCCCCTGCAGCCCGTATGCATATGGACGTGAGGCTTCGGGAAAGAATGTACTCCCTGGAGCGGGAAATGTGGGAAGTGGATATGATGGACTCAGCGTCCGAGGGCTGCAGCGGAGAGATCGTGAATATCCCGCCTAAGACATCCCTGTCAGGTAGCGCATCCCCTGGTCCCGGTGGAGCACGCAGGTATTTCGTGCATGGATTGGCCCTATCAACATCCAGGGAACGGAGAGTATCGACCCATTTCTCGTGAACCGATCCAATTTTGAACATAGTCGGATTCGACGAGTCTCCTAACTGGTCGTTGACATGCCTGAGGAACATTGTTAGAAAGTCGACGACGTGCTTCTTCTCGCGCCCCGTGGGCGTATCAGATGAGCCATCCGCGGAGCAAAAATAACGTGCTTGGTTGTTATCGAGAGGCGAATACGCCACGACTGAGTATAAAGATGGCCTGTCCGCATGGTTGAGGTCGAATGATGTCCAGACATACAACTTGGGCGCTACGCCATCAATCGTCTCAGCTGTAGGCGGAGACGAATGAAACAATGAGCCCAGTATGGGGAGAGATTGCGGAACGCCGTGCTTCAACAGCTCCACTAATCGCCCAACTATCTCTGGCTGGGTCAAGTCGGCCCTGAACAATTCGGTTGCATTTGACGACATCACGGACACTGGCACAATATGTCGTGGACGCAGAGTTAATTAGTTGGATACCAATAGGCTAGCGATTGTAGGGCTTACGGTCGGACTTGATCAGATGAAACGTCGGGGTGTCTCGTTCGAGTGACGAATATGATCTATTACTGGATTGATAAACTCGAAAATTAGTACTCTGAGTCAACCCGAAGGTTGTTGAAGTCGAGTTTGAGTCAGATTGAGAGTGAGAGTGAGTCAGGTTGAGTCAAGGCTGAGTCAGATTTACTTTTGTCCAGCTGCTGACCCTTCCGTACCTAACACGGTGTCCGCGACGTAGATCGAAGACTTCGGGTTTGATCTACAGCAGAAATTACGATTCCCTGGCGACTACGGAGTATTCCGCCCGCACCAATGGCTGGCTTAGCATTCCAGCATAATGTGCTCCCGGTAGGTGATGCAGTAAAACTAGACTATCCAAAACCTATCTGAAGTATACCTAAACATGATATCGTTAATGGTATCAGGCCTAAAACATGCTTGGCGAAATGGCAATCAGTAACTCTACAACAGGGTGCAGTGAGACCGCCATACCTTAGATTGCAAACTTCATGGAAATTTCAGCATCATCCAATTGCACTTCCATCCCGCCTTCCAGCCTGCTCCGGCCATCCTTTCGAAGAGGCGCTCACCGCTAGCGTTGTTTTCCATGACATCGACCCAATTCCATCCTAAAGCACCTCCGTGTTCCTCTTCCCGTTCACCCATACGCAGCCTGTCCACGGCCGCTTCTATCACTTGTTGTGCGAGTCCTTTCGCTCTAAACTGTGGTTGGACATATAAACCCCCGATAGATCCGTCCGCATGAGGAAACGCCCAGGCGACGGGGAGACTGGGAGATCCCTCTATGTTGGTCCGGATGCACACCGACATGTCACAGCGAGACGTGTAGTACTCATCCGCATGCGGAATAGCGGATGCGGATTTCAGAATCGGGATGTCGGAGGGTTCGAGTTGCGAAATGGTAAGATCTTCAGGGAGACGTCGATCATCCGTGGCAGGCGGAGAAGACCGCGACGTCAACGGAGGTAACAGGTACTTCGTGCATCCTCCGTTGCCCAAGGCGATAAGACTCAGTGTATCCACCCATTTGTCGTGTATGGATCCAACGAGAATGCCCGTCCTAGTAGGCGGATCGCTGCCCACTATCATGTTGATCGACGATGATAGCCCAAGTTCAGCATCAACGGCTCGTAGGAAAGCTTCGATGAATTCAGAGACGTGATTCTTCTCGTCTGGCGTGGGCTTCTCCGGCGTAGCATCCACGGAGCAGAAGTATCGTGCTTGGTTGTTGTCCACGGGGGAAAGTACTATAGCAGAAAATAAGGCAGGTACTTCGGGAGAATCGAGTTCAAAAGATAGCCATAGATGTAACCTCGTGAGTGTCTCAGCATCGGCAGATGAACGACATGGCCACGAATGAAACACGGTGCCTAGAATCGGGAGACAGAAGGGGGCACATGGCTTCAACAACTGTATCAGCCTTGCGAGGGATTCAGGTCGGGCCAAGTCCACTTTGAACAGTCCCATTAGAACCAAATCGCGGGAGTGACATCAAAGAGATTCGAGCACATGCTGCTACGACGCCCAAAAAACATTCAAGCAGACTGCTCCAGATAAGGAAGCTCTCCTTCCGAAAGAGGCTACTGGTCCTGAAGCATCCGTCCGCTTACTGATGGCTGAGCGCTGGAGCACCTGCATGCACCTGCCCTGCGGCATTGCCGAGCCCTCAGAAAAAACAGCATAAACGAAATGATCACTTGGGCGATTGTACGAGGACTACTTGGAGGCGACAACTACTGTCGGTTTACTGTACATTACCGGACCTGCGGCGGAGGTCCTTATGGATACAGTTAAGGTGCGATGTAAGCTACTGTAGGGAAACAATGGGGTATTAGCTCATGCATATGGTAGGGCGAGTAGATTGGGAGAGGCCGCTAGGGAAGGGCAGTGGGAAGGAATGAAGGGGAAGGTGATTAACGCAGATTTGAAGATACCAAGTTCGCGTGGAAACACGGGAATTAATGGCGAGAGTCTATGATACGACGCATGACATCCTCTTTTGTGGGTCGTCGTTGAGGTCGTTAGACATTTACGGGGTGTATGGCGGTGGTGGTGGGAGCGGAGGAAGGGGAGGGAGTGCAGCGCGCTGCCAGTGCCGCTGCTTCGCAACCTGAGCCTGCCTGACTTGGAACTCCCTTAGCTCTTGTAGACGCTCCTGCATCTTTTCAACAGTCGCCGAAGAGCTTCCAGAGCACTCAGAAGAAGTGCTGGGTGTAGGGCTTCGGCAGATTCCCGGCGGGCACGTCGGGGCAATCGAGTGTCCTGACTGGGGCCTAACCACCCGTCCCCGCGTCCGCATATCTGGTTGCGAAGCAAATCTCCTCGGGGAACGGTGGTACGTTCCCTGGGAGGATACCTCAGGCACACGAGGATCAGCGCTGGCGCGGGACGCCGGTGGAGATGCCCCAGAGGTATCAAAATACCAGGAGCCATCGGATCTTTGATGGGGGACTGGACGCACAGACGTTTCTGTCCCTGGGCTATATTCAGGAGCGATATGCACCACTGAGACTGAGAGATATGACGTGTGAGCTTGCTAACTTCGCACGTGCGAGGGAATAGGATGAAGCCTTACACCTGCGACCCGTGAAAGGAGTGATAATGTGCTCTGGATGGCGGCATTTCGTAGATCGCATGAGAGGCTTGTGTCGAGAGAACAGAGATGAACTGCTTTTCTCCGTTCCCTCTTTATCTTCACCTTGACTCTTCTGCTTGCGCCGCAAGTGTACAGTAATGAAAGCGATGCCCAAAGCCATGGGAGCGAAGAACGAGCTGGACGGAATGCCGATAGCGAGGATGTGTTGGCTGGATGAAGCGAAAGCGGATAAGGTGGCGGTGGACGTATGTACTGTCGTTGGCTCGTAACCTATGGGAGCATGTGTCGATTAACAAACTACGGGAGCCAAGGCATTAGTTCGTATCTCCTGTGCCAGCGTGGCGGAAGTCATACCGATGCACAATCGAGACTAGAGTAACTTGAATTAAGGTCGAATTGCAGAACAATAAAGCACTTGAATATGGGTCCCAACTGCAACCACTCGACGCCACTCTGTGCAGGAGGTTGAATAGGAAAGGAGGAAGAAGGAACGCGTCGACAGGAACGACGACGATATCAATATACCTCTCGCATCTGGCTTTACCTCTAACCTCATACGGCATGTCGGGGGATCCTGCGTTCCATGGGGAAAGGCCGAGTGGAAGATGATCAGTGTGCCGACGGGAAGGGCATCTGCGAGCTGTTATTTCCGGACAGACCGCATGAGAAGATTCGGGCGCTTGAGAAGAGAACTCAGCGAATTTGTGTTAGCGCCCACATGTCGCGATCGGACTACATAGTCAACAAATCCGGAGACGCGTAGCTTGGATGTGGGCGATTACTATGATAGTGCTCGACTGTCCTGGCCTATCAGGACATCGCCTTGGTCATGGCATCAATCCCTATCGCTGCAGTCATGGTCAGCGCCGACATACCCAAGACGGCTCAGCAGCAAAGTGAAACACGAGCGTCCACCGTCCAGTAAGGCGAGCGCTGCAATATTAATGCCGTACGCCGGTATACTACGTAGATTGGGTATCAGATCTTCTACAGATTTATTGCCAATGCGAATCTCAGCCTCCGAAGGCGCACGTCGGAGAGTTGACGGACCGATGTTTGCGATCCCCAAGGGTCCTCCATGTCCCGCTCCAAACATTGAAACAATTGTACAATAATCGTTGTTACCCGAGATATCGATGCCACAGGCCAGATACACAGTGGTGGGAAATTATGACAACTGCGCTTGGTGTTGCAAAGTAGACCGGGGACAACTGTGAAGAATGAGCGTAACCAACGGAGATGTCAGACTGCCATGGAAGACGTTTTAAGGAGGATTTCATCTGGGCCACTGCGATATACAGGTCAGCTGAGGGAGTCCGGCGCCACATCCCAACGTACATACTAACATGGGCGGCTCATATGCAACTCTCCCAGAGTGGTAAGCTATGACACTGCAGCGTCTTAATTATGCGAAGGGTAGCTTCACCTCCGATTACAAGACGATATTCGGCCATGGGTCTCAACATCATTCCTGCCAATGTTAAGCGTGGTCACGATGAATGACTGTGTATATAGTTTGCAATCGATTGCGTCGTGCCAAGCGACTTCCCTTCGTCAGTGTACATAAATTAAGCTACCTGCTTGAAGTTAGACCCTATACAGTATATCTCCCTGCATGGCAGAATGACCTTTAGACGCTGGCAGTGTTGATGTGTCGGAAACCGCCTGCTGCGGCTTCAAGAATGCGGATGCGATTGGCTTTTCGCGGTCATCCTACGAGACGTTGCGCATCTCTTACGGTACATCAAGGACATACTGAGACACCCTGGAATGTGCTCATCCAGCGTATCCTAACCTTTCCGGATATTCGACAGGACTTCCCAAAGACGAAGATCTTTGGTGAGCATTGGAACATGTCATGTTGAGTTATTGACACTCCATGAGCGGTCATGATCAGTACTGGGATTCCATGCCCGAGTTGTGTGACGGGCGGGCATTGATCAGAATATACTTGGCAGGAAGGACGAGAGAGCATACGACTCCGGCAAGTAAAAGTTGATATTTCCTTTGAATCACTCACATGTATGTTATAAGGATCCGCTGGTGACATCGTAGGCGTGGTTATAAACGGTGCATGATTCTGAAGGCGCATATGGCGAGATCCAGACATCGGTTCATGACCGTGTTCGTTTTCGAGACCCGACATTCAAGTTCGCTGCAGCTCGGGCTCAGGCACCGGAGTTCATCAGACGGGGATAATGCATCGCAATTCGAGTAATCTTTGCTAGCGCTCTCACGTGCACGCTGTAGTCCATGCGCTGCGAGGAATCCGCCCTTGGGATGGTCAGGGCAAGGGTCCGGGACACAGCTTCAAAATCCTAGTCCCCGTATTCAGCCTGGCAGTTGTAGTCGGTGTCCGAATCTGCACAGCGAGCACAATAGAGTAGGAAACTGTAGTGCTTTGAGCTGAATTGTCGAAACCCCAGATGCGTCGCAATGCCCGTAAGGAGTTGTTGGTATGCAGGACAAACCCAGAAGCTGAAAGGGACCAAAGGGTCCGGAATGCGTCCATCCAGGAACCATGACAAATGTGCTATGTATACCGCCTCCGACTTCAAGACCGCCATTACAACTCTTTCTTCCCCCCTCATTTCGGAGGAACCTGACCTTCTAACTTCCTCTCTCTACGCAATCAAGGATCCGACCCTTTACAATCGTTTATCTCCCTTCTCGGCATGGCGACCGACGGCGTGTCAAGGACGCTCACATTCTGGGGATTGGTGGGCGCAGTAATGACTGCTTTGAAGCTCAAAGAGCATTGGAATGACTGTACGTTCTCCTTAGAAGTCGAGCCGCTGGTAGGGCCTCTGATGGTCATAAATGTCAGATCAGGAGCTGTCTCAAGAGGAGGGTAGAATCGCCTTGGGTTCACCGCCAGCATACGACGAATCTGTGCCTGCTATAAATCAACTTGACACCGATATTCCTGCTGCCAGGCCTAAGAGAAGGCGCTCTAAACAATTTTGTATGTGTTGTGGCCTGAAGTACGCTCAGTTTCGTTTCATGCTACTGTTGCTCCTATTGACTGGGTGAAGTTGCGGTATATTCTGGAAAGCCTTCGGTATCGTGCTGGGCATCTTCGTGCTATGGAACGGCGTCAAGCTTATCATCTGGGCGATGACAGTAAATATGCTTCCCACTGAGTTAGTCATGTACTGATCGACCCGTAGCCAGCGCCTACTGGCTTGGAGAACATGCCAGTCTACAGCACATCCCTTGGCTGCATGGCTCCTGCCGCCAACCTTCTCTACAACTCGACTTCAAAGCTTACCTACATCCTTCCTGTGGATTCCGACGACCAGGAGCACACCCTTGATATTCGTGGCGGGGCTGTCGGTACCCTGGTCCTTGCCCCATACCCAGCAGAAGCTCGCGAGCAATCCGCAATCAAGTACGAAATCAGCATCCGCGCTGATGATGAAGCGCTGTTCGAATTTGTCCAGGTCAACCCCGCTGCCGATGGTAGCAAGTTCACCATGAAGTCGCCCATCATCGCCCTCATGCCGCTTGAGCATCGGAAATCTTGTATGCGGTACGACATGACTGTCTTCATACCTCAGTCTCTGAAGAGCGTGGAGATCAAGACGAGCGCTCCTACACACATCAAATTCGCCGACGTCCCAGAGACGGTAATCCTGGACGAGCTGAACATCCGGATGTTCTCGATGTCTGCTGTAACCGGCGAGAACATGCTCCTCCCGAACATGAACATCCGGGCCAAGGACTACAAGCTCGAGGTGTACGCCGGCTGGATCGTCGGTGACGTGCCGATCGTCGAGAGCACGAGCCTCAGCACCTGGCGCGGCAATGGTGTCCTGAACGCTCGCGTCCAGCCTGTCGATGTGCAGCCGGGGTACGACGAGGACGATGACGTCCCCGAGTTCCCTACCGCCAAATTGAATACGCATACCGGCTCCGGGCGCACTGATATCACGTACTTGCAGCCCCGCATCCACCGCCCGATTCATAGCAAGCATGAATCCTCGAGTAACGGAGAGCTGTATCTGACGTACAAGGACTCGGGCTTCAGTGGCCCTGTCAACGTCAAGGCCAAGAACTTCTCGTTGCGGAATGTCCAAGGCGGTATGGGTTCCGGGCAGACGATGGATGATAGGTGGGTTGGTGATAAGGAGGGAAGTGACAAGCTGACTGTGAAGAGTGACCTTGGCTGGGTCGGCCTGTACTTCTAAGTCGGATCGCTATTTTCTACTTGATCTATCGGTGTTTTGTGGGATTTGAAGCCATGTACATAGCTACGTACTCACTTAATCATTCGGACTTTGGTTGCATTCGATAGGGAATATCCCAGGCGGTAGACATACAGAAGTTAGTGATATATGCAGGTAAGTTAAGTACCGTCCATTGCAACTGTACATGTCCTCTATATATGATAGAATATAAAATAGAATAATACTAGTCAAGGAGACGGTGCGGACTCGTCATAGGTCGATTCGACGGCACGCTCCCATAAATACCTAGGGTATTACACCTGTTGCCGTCAAAGTACTCACTACATTAGTCAATGCCACGCTACAGCGTCCAAAAATCTTGAGGAGCCGGATTTTGTCCACAGCGTTTGACTTGATGCCCAAGTGAACGGGGCTGTCATACCACACAAGGCTCTTTCCGCACACAGCCCCCCGCAGGACCTTCCGAACCGTGCCCAGCATCCCACACCTGAAGCCCCTAGAGTATTGCATGACGCTTGACCCACCCGTGAATTGCACGAAGAAATCATGGCGATCATACAGACTTAATGCTATGTACTGGGTGAGAAATCGGTCAGGTTCCCCGTAGACAGCTGTAGGGAAGTGGGGGGTTATACCGCGATGGTAAGCCCTCTACTGCGGGCCCTTTCGAGAAGGTCTGAGAGTGCACTCTCCTTTGGAGTTGCAACATTCTGGCATGCCGTGAGCTGTAAGATGTTGACAAATAGAAGGGAGTAACACATACCCCGTCGCGGTAGAGGATGACCCAGTAGTCCTGGCCCATTACCACTTGCTGGATGGGCCGACCACTGGCACGATCTTGAGCCAGCTGCTGGTGAAGCGCCAGAGGCAACTCTGGCGGGCTCCATTTGATTTTCTGGCGGATACGTCGATGGCCAGGTTCGTCCGTGATACATACCCAGGCATCCGAAATGCCGAAGGCGACAGTCGTCGTACGATTATCCGACATATGTTCTCTGAGGTCGGGTGGGACGGAGTGACCTGCAGCTTTTAAATGTGAGAGGATCCCGATAACTACTGGGAACGAGCGAACATAGAAACTCGGGAGCCCCTGTTCGAGAATCCCGTGGGCTGCCTCGCACAACACTGCGGCTTCCGTCACCAACTGACAGGCATTCGATCCGATCCAGGCTACCCTCGTATATACAAGGCGGAATGTGGGAAATAGCGTAATTGGGGGACCTTGTACGGATAATATGCGCGAACATCAGAGGGACTCCCTTTCCGACCTGCATTGCACTCCGACGCACCAATAGAACTGGGGCCCTTCTCCGGACTCCTTGGCGACAAGAACACCACCCCATGGTAGGAAGGCCAGGAGAACTTTCCCGGTCATTAAGATGAGCGCATACAAATTCAAGCAATGTAAATTTGGGGGCAGGATCCTTCCATGGGTCTTCTTTTAACGTTGCTGGTGAAGCAGGGGTGGGAATAGGGCCCCATTTAAACTCAACATACCTGTGCTCGGAACCTCTTCATGGGCTAGGTGAGGTGTAGCCGTGCAGGTCCGCAGTTGTCCACAAGTGGGATACCCAGACCTGCACCCGCCGGGAGCTGGACTTCTCTGATTGGCTGCCGGACACGCAATGGTCCAGTAGACGCTGGCGCTCAAGTCGGTCTGCACAACACGCCCCCCCGGTAATGCATCAGCACACCGGTGCTGTGCATTTGCAACTTACAAAGTCGTGAACCTTCCTTATGTCTCGCGGACGGCGCAGGGATCTACGCCCCTTCGTATACAGTACGCCCGAAGAACGTGTCCGCAGTTAGTCGGGGCCACGCGTACATCCGAAGGCAGCCCAGCGGCCTGACGGCCATGTACGCCTTCTCACGACAATACGCGCTTGTTAGATACGGTGGGCGAAGGTCGGGACGGTAGGGTCCAGGGTGCCGGGGTGCATGCTCTGCCATCAGCAGCCCATGTAGCTGCATGACATGGTCTTCCAATCACAGGCGGATAAAATCCAGGGAAGGAACCATTACCATATGTGAGTATAGCCATACATATACAAGGATATGAATGCGTTCCCGCTCATATTACGCCAAGGCGCCCTAAAATCCAGGTCAATCCCATTGCCCGAACCGAACTGGGCAGAACTCACCATAGGATCCCAGTGCGGCAGGACGACCTTGTCCCCGCTCTCGTACACCTTCACGAGCTCCTTCGGCGCGAGCGCCTTTGGCACGACGACCTGGTACACGAACTGCTCGAACCACTTGTCCGTCATGACGAAGTAGCCCTTGTCGCCGACATCCGGGCCCCACGAGTTCTCAACCTAAGGATCGAAAATGTGAGTATTTGGGCCGGCTACAGATGCTTTACGGGAGACGTACCTTGTACCGGACGGGCTTCCCGTTGGAGTCCAGGTGAACTCCCGAGATCACCATAGCGTGGGTCATGGCGGACTCGTTGACCTGTAGCCTCTGGGCCTTGGTCAGCCCCAACTTGATGTTGAACGCATTCTACAGATTCAAGGTAAGAACAAGTCTTGAGAAACCAGCGCGCGAATCGGCCTACCTCGTACTCCATCAAATCAATATCCATAATCCCGCCCACACTGTTCGAAAACTGGCCGACGTCACACCCAAAGAACACAGGCTGGCCCGCCTTGATCATATCCACCACGGCCTTCTTCAAGTCCTCGATCTCGGTGTTCACGTACAGCACCGGGCGGCCACCCCACACGTTGCCGAGCTTGTCGACCGTGTACAGCTTGCCGTACGCGTTGCGCGGGTCGTTGATGAGCGAGAACGCGGACGCGGGCGGGTACGCCTTGCTCGCAAACGCGCGGTAGAACTCGCGCGGCGTGCCTGTCCAGCTCTGCGCCTTGCCGTCCTTGTCGTAGTAGTCCCACGTGAACGTATCGGTGGGCCGCGGGGGCACGCCGAGCGTCGCGGTCATGACGGCGTACACCTCCTTCATGAGCGCTTCCTTCTTCGAGCGCAGGGTCTTGGAGATCTGGTCAGCAGACAAGTTCGAAGACTTGAGGGAGGACGAGAGGTCCCGGAGAATGAGTGCGTGTTCGCGGAGCTTGGTCTTCAGGAGCGTGTTCAGCGGGGAGGAGAGGGATGAGTGGGTGGACTCGGGATAGAGCGCTTGCGGAATGACGCCGTAGTTCTGACAGGGACATACTCAGTCGGTGTGCGTGCCTTCATAGTCCAAAGTCACCGGCGTACCTCAAGGATATTCACAACCATATCCCACTGACCACCATCACCGATGAGATCCTGCGAAAGACTGTCGACTAGACGGTCGTCCAGGGGCAGGTCTGCGAGTTCGATCGCCAATTCCAGATAGTAGTTTGCCTTGTTCAGTTTGTCATAGAAGAAGAGATACGACTGTGGAGATAGCAATTTTAGCATTCCGACTCAGATCCGTTCCCCGTATGGGACTCACCTGAGAGCACTGGAAGTCCTTCAGGTTCAGCTTCTTCATGATGTTGTATCGCAGGACGTTCGTAGTGGCAAACAACCAGCACCGTCCACTGCTCTTCTGGTTCGTGATCGGATCAGTCTTGAAGTCAACCTCGGTGTTGAAGACATGGGCGTCCTTGATAACGGCAGACCGCGAGGTCAACGCGTCCTTGATGTTGGAGTGCGAGAGGATGGTCCGCGCAAGCTGGGTCTTGGGGTCAGACGCCAGCGACGACTCCCAAGACGACAGGTTGGAGAGGGACAGGGAGCCATCAGCGGACAAAGGTTCCGCTTCCGGTTCGGACGAGAGGCTCATCGACGACATGGAGTTGACGAGAGCCTGTTTCTCGCTGACGCTGAGTGCGGCCTCGGAGACAGCGGCGGGCTTGGAAGGTGCGGAACCCATGGCGGCGGGGCAGTCGATGGCAGAGCTAGAGACGGCCTGGCGTGCCGGGAGTACCGTCGCAGTACTTATAGTCGCGACACGGGGCATGCCGAGATAAGATACCGCCAGCACAGCCATTGGCGGGACTATTCGCGTCGCATTCTCATGAGGTGCCTTCTGCTCGTGTTTATCCAACGCAGCTGCGTTTGTCTGAATTCGAACAGGCCTGTGGAAAAGATTTCAGAGCAGTTTGAAAGGGTGGAATTCCTACTGAAACGGGTATGTGCCTGAACTTGATATGAGAGTCACGTGATAGGGACGCGTCCCTGGGTCGAGTCGCAAATTGCGTCGCGTCCCCGTCGTTCGAGACTGTCATCTCAGCCCATCTCATCCAAATAGAGCACTAGGAGCGGACTCACAAGCAGTATCTGTCCAGCGTATTCCGGCCCAAGCGTTTGAATCATTCAGCACTTTTCCTCTTTCCAACGTAATAATGTCGGGGAAGATAGGAGGGACTATATCATCCCATGCCACACTGCTGCAGTTATATTATGAGGCCAATGCGATAAATTTAAATCAGGTATTGTTTGTAGGGAAATCTGCTTCACTCGGGGCCTGTTCTGTAAAGTGAAGGATGCACTCGCCTGGATATCTGTCTTTGTCCTTGGCCACCATCGTGATACAGGCCGGGTCTGTTGTATAAACGGCTGAAAATCCCTTCAGATAGCAGCACGATTGCTGACCATGATATCTGGAGTACTTGTCGGGCTCTGAATCGATTGCTCCCCAAGCCGCTCCTCGCACCTCTATACTTGGATGGTCACGGTGCTCGTCCTGCGTACAAAACAAGCAGTCTGGGGCCATGTATGCGCGAACCGTAGGAGAGTCACAAACTTCTGCCTTGAATTCACAAAAACCTCGAACCACGTCACTTGCCATAAACGGCATCATGGACTTTGCCTCCGTTCGCGTCTGGATCGGAGTCGCGTCGCGCTCCTTTCGACCACTATCGCGGCCTCGTCCGTCTCCAACCGAAGGGCATAATTGCTCTGGTAAGTCCTCTGCTAGTGGTCTAAGAGATTGATACTGAAGACCTGCTACATTAGATTTCGTTCATGTAAATATACATCCCAGAAATCCTTTCGTCTTCGCTGACCCCTATTTAATCTCAGCGTAAGTCAAGTGTAATGTCTGGGCATACGATATCTGACCTTGGGTAGTGTAGCATATACCGACTCCCGTCAAGAACAATAGATCAACTCTCATTACGATAGCCTCAAACACACCCGACTACCCACGAAAAGTATGATACATAGAAACCCTCCCATAATCGCGGAATCCCCCGTCCTCGACGGTTACAACTCCGCGGCATGCTCCGTCTTCGAATTTCCTCTGCCCCCTCCGCCCGGCCCGCCCAAACTACGGCACCAAGAGTCGCTCGTCGCGATATCCAGTCGCGCCCTGTTGCCCGGAAAGCGCCAAGGTCGGAGGACGCTGGGAGTCGACTGGGACGCCGCGTCGGACTGGTCGTGGGACGCGGAGAGCTGCATTAGCGCGAAGCCGGGGAGGACGCTGCGGAACAAAGCATCGAATAACACGCTGTCCCTTCCTCCCCAGGCAGTCAGCGACAATGCGCCGTCCAACTCGGGCCGCTATCGCATAACGTGTCCCGCCCCGCCGGCGTTCGTGCAGAGTCAGGCGCTCGCCCCTGTCGTGTCAGAGCAGGCCCGACGAACTGCCCCTTCGCGAACGGGGCAGGCATTCCTATTTGCTTCGTCTTCGATGCCAGAGAAGACCCTCGGAGACAGAACAAGCTTCCTCCAGCTAGACGACGACTCCCCTCCACTAGACTACAACCCACCCCTCTTCACCGCTAGACCCAGACCTATCATCCCCTCCGCCAGACTAGCCCCCTCCTCGTCCATGCCCGAGATGAAGGGCGGCGTGCTCGCGGGCGTCGACGACGTCTTCCGCGCCGACGACATGCCTAAGAGCCAGCTGCGTCCGAACCGGCGCACGATGATGCCGGTCGACCCGGAGAATAGGTGCTCCGCCTTCGACCGGCTCGAAGCGAGCATCGCGCAGCTGAGGATGCACGCGCCCTCCCCCAGTCCGCTCGGCGCTGAAGAGCCTGCAAGCGCTCCCGAACCTCAGCAGAGGCGCCGCAAGCCGGCGGACCGCCACACCTACTCGCCAGCTACTGCATTATCCCAGAATAAGCCACCCCCACCTCCAGCGCAACCCCGCACCCCCCGCACTCCCGACGCGGAGGCCATGAGCCGAGCGCACAAGTCGCGCTGGCGGGACGCGCCCCTGCCGGTTGTGCCTCCTCATTTCGGGAGCATGCTCAAGTGCACCGACGGCCCCGGCTCCGGGCGTCGTCCCGACATGCGCAGCAACCCAGCGTCCCCGAGTCCTCTGGCGCACGCACCTTGGTCCATTCCGCAGACGCTCCTCCCGTCTCCCCAGCTGCCGGCACCCCGGCACCCCCGTGCTAGCAATGCAGGGCCTGGCAAGCCTAGGATGCTGCAGAGGCAGGCTCCGCCGCACATACAAACGCCCTCGGTGCCTCCTGTCCTGACGTCTTTCATGAACATGTCGCCGGAGCAGCGCATCCCCTCGGAGAAGGCCAACCAGGAGCGCTCGGCGAAGGTGAAGAAGCTCCTGCGGAAGGCGAGCGTTATCGGTTGGTGGAAGAAGAAGGGGAAGGATAAGACGAAGGAAGCTGTATAGGAGTTTTTTTAATCTGGGTTATTTGGATGTCCCTCTCGTTTTGTAGCGAATATTGTCAGTTCTAGCTGCCTTCGTTTTTTATGTATTAGTGTCTCGTATTTGTTGTTGTACAATACCTAGACGGCATCGCGATGTATCAATGACATTCTCTACTTCCCATGGGAACATCACATGGAAGAATCTGCAGAGTCTGATCAGTACAGAATCAAGGAGACGTAGTCCTCGAATGTTGCTCAAATGACTATGATCAGAACATGCAAGCGCACGCATCGCTTGAATGGAGCGTGCACTGAAGGCAGACGGAATTGAAGGCATCCGACCGAAGACTCCGTATATGCGCGGTGTATGTTACACAGTCATAAATACAAGTAGATGATATCTGTGCCGAACATGTTATTCAACGGTGGGGTCCTATAAACATGAGACTCACAAATTGATATGCGTAATCGATAAATATAGAAGAATATCACGGCTCTCCTGGGGTATATGGTCTTACAAATAGCGGACATTGACTTCCTTCCTTATACCGACCCTGCACATACGGCCGTGTGAGCACTCTGTGTTTGCAAAGGGCTCCGCATCAGCACCAAAACGAGACAAGGATAAAGAATTGTTCATACACGTTGGCCCTGATGATCTTGTCCCCTGTGCCCGAGAACACGAAGTTGGTCAAGAGGATGTACAGGAACGTCTTCATCTCGATCATCGAGAAGCGCATGCCGATGCACGACTGCCCAAACATGAGAAAAGGAACAGCCAGGATACAAGCGAGACACGCACCCGAGGACCGGCTGAGAACGTAAGCAGGTTGGAGAATAGGCCAGGAAGTTCAGTGACGATCTCTGGAAGATTATCCCAGCGATCTGGACTATGTCGTGAACTTCATGTGAGCAAGGATATCTAGCAACCGCGCTGCGAGGGTTAGCGTACTTGAAACTCCATGCGTCCTCGCCCCACCACTCCTTGTCAAGCTGAAACGCCTCTATGGGTACATGCACGAACGTCCCCTTGGGGATCCTTAAGCCGCTCCTCTCCTCCCTCCCATCGCGCATCCGAACGGGGTACGAGACAGGAATGATATCGTCCTGCGTCGCCACCCGCAGAGAGGAGTGCACCGGAGGGATAAGCCTGAGCGTCTCTCGCACTACATTGTGTAGATACGGCAGATTCGAGATAGTAGTATAGAACGACTCCGTTTCCTCTGGTGTGAGCTTTGCAAGGTCGGAGGATGGAGCAATACATAAAAGTTCGTTGCGTAGCCGTGTCTGTACTTGGGGATGCTGCGCGAGTAGTGCCAGTATCCACGTCAACGCCAATGAGGTGGTATCGGACCCCGCGAACATGAAGGTATTGATATTGTGCAGGATATCTTCATCGGAGATGCGCTGTTCTGGAGGGAGATCAGCAGCCACGTTAGATTTGACTGTAGTAAACGCGGTGTCAGTACCGGCGAACGACCAGTCGGGACGCTTCGAACGTACGAAGCAGGGCGAGCAAGTCTTTCCCGTGGTATCCTTTACCATTCACTTCGCCCTCGTGTATCTTCCGTTTCTTCTCCTGGATCAGTTGCCCTGCTACACGCTCGATTACGTCGTGTGCCCTGTCAACGGTCCGAGTAGCTTGATTAGGCTTTGCAGAGGTTTCAGCGAACGCCTCGAAGCGCTGAACAATTCATCCTTACGAATAGTTTGTCGATTATAGGAAAGTAGATCGCCAGCACTGAGCGCAGAGCACCCCCGGCACTTTGTGAGATGGCGATTTCGAACATTTCTTTATAAGCGAGGAAGAGCTCGTTCGATTCATCTTGTATGGCATTGAACTCGTAATCGAAGCCTAAAGGCCTATTAGGAAATTACGTTCAGGGCAGCACGACAGTAATCTCACCAGCTAGACCGATAACGTCGAAGGTCGCGCGACTGACCCAGGAGCAGACGTCTAGGACCATGCCTCCCTCTTTCCCCGGGGTGCTGCCTTCATATATTAGCGCCAACCACTTGTCCTTCAGCTCGTTACCCTTGCCGAAGACCAGGGGGATGAGAGCTCGCATGTTCTGTATCGAGAAGGCGGGCGTCGCCACGCGTCGCTGACGCTTATGCATCTGTCCTTCTGCAGCTAGCATCCCACAGCCGATGAGACCAGTAATAAGCTGCCTGGATTGCCATGGTTTCTCGTAGATCGCGGTGTTCTTCAGGACGTGTGCCAGGGACACTGGATCCAGGGGCAATATGCGTTCGTCCCACTATACCTCGTTCAGAACACAGCTTGAGGATCGACAGCAAACGACGCACCGGACCAAGACCCCTGATTCTCACAAGACGACCGTAGTGTTCGACAATCCTCTGATGATTGATGGGCGACTTGTCTGGACTGGCCATGCAAGCTGTTCTTAAGAACGCCCTGCGCACGATTAGTGCGAATGTACGACTCACTTCAACAGCGCAGCCATATGATTGTCAAACAGACTCTTCACTGGGGGGCCAGGTAGCTCTTGCAACGGATTGAAACGCGGTGCAACGAAGACATAGTATACAGCAAACGATGTTAAGACCAGCGCCGCAAAAAGGATGAGGTTTAGCAAAGGCATCATAGATGTGGATTAGTGCAGTTGCGTTGTTACGGTTTCTTCCAAGCAGTCATGATTATAAGTGTATCCCGGATATGTAGAGCATTCCGAGTTTCATATATCGTAAAGCTACGAGACAATAGCATTCCATTGAGGAACGTGACCGTGACCTCCCGCGACGCCTTTGTGACAAAATGCCACACTGAGTCCCGCGGACCCGGGCCGAAGAAGCAGTACGACGGTGAATGATCAATGAGAGGTTAGCAGGGAGTTTTTGCATACTTCCCTTGTATTGACGAAGTATCCAGTCCCGCAAAATACGTGCAGACCCGAAAGAGAGTAGCCTGTCAGTCCTTCCAGCTGATGAGGGTCACACTTCAATGAGCATGTAGAGCGCAGTTGTCAGAATTGAGCTGTCTCTGCATATATTTAGCAAGGTCGTAAGTACTCAGTATGTCCTCACTATCCAAGACAGAACTCAGGAACTGAGAAACTCATGGGGGAGCAGGCAACTACAATATTTATACTATGAAACCTCAAAGGAATTTCTAGCATGATCCAGACTAGTAATCCTGCCACCCCCATACTACGTGGTCTGTATCGACTATGTTTGACATTGGCTATCATGCAGGACCCCCTTCGAGTCTCAGAGCGCAGGATGCCAGGTTTATATCCGGTGCCAGGCTAACATGTTACTTTTGACCCTAAGATACTAGCTATAGGCAAATCAGTAGGTCGTGACGCGGAGTTCTCACACGACAGACTCGTCGTATCTGACTATACGTCCTATGATTTGGAGAGGTTCGTCAGGAGGTGTGTTTTTTTGCATTAACTTGGAGTCGTCCGACATGCCCTGATCAGATCCCGACCTCCAGGAGCTTGGGAATGAGTGGCAGGCATTGACCAAGACATATGCTGCCACCGGAGATAGTACCATTGCAGACCTCATTCGGTCCACCCCTTCGCCGCGGGTTTTCGGGTTGAAACTGGTCCGAGCCGCGTGAAATTTCGCCCACTATGGAGCCCCATGTCATGGCGGGTCAGCTACTGCACAAGTCGGAGTGCCTGAAAACGGTGAACATAAGTGGACTCGCCAATGCGCTATGGGTAAATTTGACCTCTGCAGCGCCTTTTGTGAGTCGCCATCTTCCCTCTACGTCGGACGTCGTCAAATTATTTGAAAACTCTACTCAGTGTTGACCACACGGTCTCTCGACTTGAAGTTAAAAGGCTCAACCATCCTCTCATCCGCGGACTGCTACGATACCGTTTATCTCTTCTGTTCACGCAACATTTATATTTTCCGCTAGAAGGCCTTGTTGTCCTTTATGGATTTCGACCCCAGGTCCACGGGTCTGTCGGACAAGCTAACCGGCCTGCCTGACGAGCTGCTGGCCTATATAATTGGAGGTATGCCCTTGAGAACGTTGTTCAGTCTACGCAATGTTCGTGATTAGCCTCCTGTCTCTTTCCCCTTCCCTTAATCCTGCCTCGTCCAGATAAGCAAGCGCTTCTATCGATTCCTGGACGACGTCACGGTCTGGCAGAAAGCGCTGAGCTCGACGCTCGGTATCCCGCGCTCAAGTGTGGAAACCATACTTCTTGGGTCGTCGCCAGGAGAAGTCCGGCAGCGAGCAATGAGGGTGCTTTTAGTCAATGAACAATGGCACAGGCCTCAACGCTATCCCCGCCGAATCCGAACCTATCGATGGCTAAACTTGCGGGACGTACAGATATTGCCGGGGGGTGATTGGCTTGTATGCCTATCTACCGATGGTACCCTGCAGCTTCGTCGGGCGGACAGGGCGCTGAGCACCGAGTTTACGATCCCGGAGGCTGTCGACATGTCTGGCTTTACGACGAGCAGCACCAGCGTCAATCCTCATGGCTCGTTCTATGTTTTGTTCCACTGCACGCAAAGGTACGCGGGTTTCTTTGCCGGAAAGCTTGCCATAATCAAGTTTCGCCCCTGAGATTGTACATCTACGAAGTCTACGTCGTTCCTGAGCCTATTATGCGGTTGGTTGTCGTGACGGTAAGACGGGACTTGGGCCCTGAGGCCACCATCCTCCGCAACGCCTCGATTGCAGGAAATATCGTTGGCTTCGACTGCTTTTGGGCCGGCAGGAATCTCCTTTGTCTGAGGACTGTTCGGCCTAATTCTGATGGGAAGCACGAGCAAATCGCATTTTTATATGTAAGTCAATGTCGTTACATCGCACATACGCGACTAATATTCGGAGAATATGGCAAATTGCACGATCCACATCTTGAGCCGAAGGATCGTGATTGTTTGTGATGCAAGCAGCATAGAAGTCCACAAGGTCCCGGAGCTTCGACCGATGAGCAGTGTAACCGACCTGCAGATTGTGGAAAGCGAAATTATTCTCAAGCAAAACCTTCAAATTGTCACACCTGGCACTTTAACAGGAAGTCCCGCGGTCTGGGATAGCTTCGACGGCGGGCATATCGGACCACTGATTATGATCGGCCCCGGTGTTCTTCACATCGTCCTGCCTTCCAGTGACCTGGAATCCTACGGCTTTCGCGCTTTCCGGGTTCCAGAAATCCTTGCACCGTTCCCGACATCTGGGACCCGCTATGCTCTTTGCCCTCAGTTAGAGCCAGGCCGTGGCCTAGTTTTCTGGACGGTAAAGTACCCTGTTGTGTTGCCGTTTGGAGGCGACGATGACCCTCGAAGCTTCGAGGTGGAACCCGACTACGTCCCTGTAGGCCGATTTGTAGTTGATGAAATCAAACACATGGCGGTCGTAGCCACTCGCATGGACGATTGGACTGGGCGTGCGTGCATCATTCTGGAGGATGGACCGAACAGCAGGTCTCTCGGAGTTCTAGACGTTGTGTAAAGCATTGCAAAAAATGCGAGAGTTGTTCGAGTATCTGCGGCAAGGAAAGTGTGACCCATGTCCTGAGCTTGAAGAGACAGTCTCGATGGTCGCTGTGGGCCATGAGCCATGTATACTATAGTGCGGCTCAAATAGAACTGAGTCTGTCAAATATTGAATATCCAGGGAGGGGTCATTAGACTATCGTCGCTAACTACTGGTGTACATTAAGCAAGGATTCCGGGCATTACGTTGCTTTCGTCCATTCTCCAAACTCCTCATCACGAGCTAAGGTAGCGTCGGAAGACGTAGACCGTCTGTGGGTGGGTGCTTCCCTTCCACGGTCTTCCGCTGTCTCGTCGTCGCCGTTCATCAAACCAATAGCTTCGTCACCGCTGTTGCTTCGGGAACGCCCAGGTATCCCGTTCCCAACAGCTCCTTGAGGGCGTGGATGTGGTGCTTCGGGCTCATTGTGGTCCTCGTCCTCGTCATCGCTCGCGTCACCTAGCTGCCATACAACCTCTCGACTTTCGGGGTCTCCTTCGGGTCTGAGTCCTTCCTCTTCTCCATCCGTTCCCCTGACAGCCTTCTTGATCTTTTTCCGTGAAGGGATGGATGACAGTCTGGTTGTGCCCGCTGGCCGCACCGGCTCTGGCTTCTTGTGCGTGAGCAGTACGACCCCGGAGATGAGGATGAGTATAGACACGAAAATCAGGAACAGCGTCCATGACTGATACGCGTCTACTTCATTATTGAAGATCTATACCACGTTAGAGTTCAAGGGTGTAGATGAAAGCACAGTCTGGAGCTTACCAGTGAGTCAAGGAAACTGGAGAAGACAAGTCAGCGGCGGAGCTTGCTAAGAATAAAAAATCGGCCTACCCAGTCGCAGTGTAGACTCCATAGAACACAGGCACGACGAGCGTCGAGTCATAGACCTTGAGTCCCCGGTTCAGACATATGATCTGGAATACAGCTGTCGCGGCCAGGAGAATGAATGTGAAAATTGAAGCAGCGTGTCCAAACTGGTTTCCGGGATTCTCATGTGATAGGCTTCCGGAGATCAGCTTCACTCTACACATACAGCGGTTAGAAATATGCCACTTCTCATCACTGAGCGAGACGCTCACGAGGCTTTTGCGAATACCAAGGTACCTCCGGCTAATCCTCCTCCGCAGCATGCCCATCCAATGCCCAGCGTCCACGCAATTTGTTTATCACCTTTGGCGGCAGTCCAGAGTTCCAGCTGCTCTCCAATCCACATCATTGCTTTCGTGTACGCGATCCTGGCCTTGCCAATAAACCCGACGCCAGGCGAGAGGTTACGGCGCCCGCTCATGCCAGCAAACGGTTCGGCACTGAGGTCTGACCGAGCGCTTAACACGGCATCTAGCTGAGATGTGAATACGTAGAGAATTATGAGAGCAAAGGCCATAAAGAAGAAAAAGCCCAGCCATCCGCCCCGTGTCCAAAGTTTGGTGAGGTGGGCCACGTCTGTCTCAGACGCAAGTCCGCTGTTGATGGACCCGAATGCTACAATCCCAATAACCCCTACGATTACAATTATCGTGCCCTAGATGCACCTTGAGCGGACGAGTATAGGCTGGTCGGAAATCACTCACATAGATGTCGGTACTAGTCACTGGCGTGCCCACCAGGAATCTCGCGAACAGAAAGTTGAAGATGAGAGACGTTGATCCAAGCGGTGCAACGTATTCTATCTCCCACTTAGATTACAATTTGTGGAGGCAGCGGAGTGCGTACCTGCTCGCATATATTCAAGGGCAAGTGTACTGCCAATTAATTGTGAGAGTCTACGTCAACAGGATTAGTGGAGGTAGTAGCAACAGCAAGCCTTGCACACGGACATGTATAATACCATTCCAAGCAACCATAATGGCCTCAGCCAGTCCTTCCTGCGCGAAGCCTTCGGTATAGCACTCGTACGGACCTGTTCACGGATCAGACGCGTCTCTCAATTGCGTTCAAGTGTCTACATACGTGATCCAATTTCGTCAGATTTAACCCAGCAGCGTTCAGGATCGAGGCGAGCAGAATAATGGAAAGACCAATAATAAAGGCAAGTACAGGACTCGCGTGACGGGCGGGAACGTCGTCATTATCTTCCGGCGAGTCCCTCTGCAAAACGGTGGCGACTGCCGCTGCGAAGGTCGGCGTGGTCGACATGGTTAGAAGCGGGGTATACAGCGCTCACAGCGCGACCAGGCCTAGGACCAGCGCAGCGTCTAGAAATCGAAATACGACCGTCTTAAGCGAAGTACGAGTTGGCATCAGCGTCGTCCCAGCCACCGCCTCTATAGCCACGGACTTCTCCGTCATCGTCAGTCGCGTGCTCGACGCGTGCCGCCGGCTCTGTGTCCGTGCTCTCGTCCTTGACCTCGGGCATCCTGAGCGGCCAGGCATCCCAGCTCGACGCCGGCTGCGATGGATGCGATTATCACGAAACTCAAGGCCATTGCGGAGGCACACTCTTCGGAGGCAGTGAAGGCCGCCATCGAGCACCTGCAGGCGTCGCCACCTGCGTCATGGGACGTTATATCTAAAGATTTCGACGCCCTACAGACAGCAGGCTTATGGGAGCAATCGGAAGAAAGCAGTAAACTATTGCAAGAACTGCGACGTTCTCTGATGTCAGCGGGTGATACTGGCCGTAAGACTTACGGGCGCGATATATCTATAGTCCAGGTGCCCCACGAGCAAACCGGAACTCTCCCCGCAATGCCAGTCTCTGCACTCCCACCCGAGCTGTTGGATGCCTTCAACCAGGTGCTCTATTTGCATGTGCTCGCGACGGAGCCGGAGCGTATCCTTCCTCCGGGGAAGTCCCTACTCTCCATGGTCGCTCGTCCTCGTCAGGAAGCAGAACATCAGAATGACCAGGTGCCGAGTCTGAGAGCGAAAGTAGAAGACATCGTGCACAGGGCTTTCTGGGACGAGGTGCGATCATTGTGTATGTAGCATGTATATAATTTTGATATGCCTCTACAGGCCCTGGAGGCATTGTCCAACCCCACTGCATCCTCTCAGGTCCACCGACTGCAAGCACTGTACAAGGATCTTTACGATGCCCTGAAATACATTCTACCCTCTAATCATCCAGTCCTAGCTACACTGGGATCACCCCTGTCCCCTACTTCATCCCCTCTGCTGTCGGCGATCACACATCTCCGCGAAGTCGTGACCGCCCTTCGAGAACGCTGCGCTCCTGCGCGGGACCAGTACATTGACGAGCTGCTCCATCGGCTAGATGATGCAAATCCAAGATTGCCTGTCGGGGAGTTAGCAAACATAGTGGTGGAAGTAGTGAAATCTATCCTTAAATTCACGGAGGTCATGAAGGATGATCTCGCACAGTTTGTGCTCGGGACGATGGGTGAGAAACAACTGAGAGCCGCAATTAGAGAAGAAGCCAGACGGGGCGAACGCCAACTGGTGATAGAGATATGGGGAGAGCAGCGGACGCAGGAACTTTGGATACAGTGGGTCTCTGCATTCAACGGGACTTACCTAACCACTGGTGTGGAACTGGGTCGTCACATATGGATTCCGCGACTTGTCGAAGCATTGGGCTCCGTCATAGCCGTATCCTCTCCTGAGTTGCCTATCAATGATGGTGCGTCAGAAGGGCAAAACGATAATGTCCTGCCTCCACCTCTGTTTGTTTCTGGCCCTTCTCTGTTATATGTGCAGAATTATCTCCAAGCACTTGTGATAGCGGCAGCCCTGCGGTCACTCACACGTCTCCCGCCATCAGGACCGGCGACCGAGAATACATCCTTCATGGACCGTGTATGGGCGCTTCTGAAAGCTGAGATAGACGGGGAACCCGGATCAGGTGGAACGAAGCTCATAAACCTTGCCGATGAAGTCGTGCGGGCGAGGAAGTCTCTTGGAGAACCGCTGGATGCCGCTGAGGAAGAAAAGCTGCGCGCGGCCGTCAAACGAACATTGCAGATCGATGACCCGGTTTACGTCCTGCTGCAGAAGCGGTTGCTGAGCGTCATCACGACTCGTTTGGTGCAATCTGCCCAGCGCAAACAGCAGCCTATGGCTCCTGCACATCTCCAAAGCGGACGGGAGAGACCCGGGAAGAGACCAAGGCTGGTCATAGACGACGAGCCGGAAGAATCGCGAGAGAGGACGCCCGAGGGCGAGGTGATAGTCAAAGGATTTGAAGACCCAGTACTA
The DNA here is from genome assembly GCF_000344685.1 of Gloeophyllum trabeum ATCC 11539. Classification (NCBI taxonomy): domain Eukaryota; kingdom Fungi; phylum Basidiomycota; class Agaricomycetes; order Gloeophyllales; family Gloeophyllaceae; genus Gloeophyllum; species Gloeophyllum trabeum. Next base: position 2,217,084 of record NW_006920413.1, on the reverse strand, counting down.
GTGCGAGCCATAGGGGAAGCAGTGGGGCGCCTCCGGTCGAAGGTCGAATGGACGAGAGAAGTTTGGCACGACTTGACCGATGGAGAGTCAGTCGCAGGCACGCAGACATACCAAGGAACATAAATTATTCTTATTGCGCTGTAATCCTAGCACACAGGGGCATTACTTGCCGCAGCCCGGACAGCAGTGGACGACATCATGGACAAAGACGTCGCAGTCTGTACAGAAGTCATGGTGGCAGTCTGGACAACGGTACCGACCTAGAGGACTCAATCCTTCAGTTGTGGCTACATTGGTAGCGGCAGCTTCTGGGAAGGACCGAGCGCAAGCATGGCACGATTTAGCTGGTGTAGAGGTGTCATCGAGTGTAGTTCTAGTGTGAGTTGATATTAACGTAGAGCGCTGGCAAAGACATAAGGACACTTACACCGCTTGATACGGTTTGACGGGGAATAGATGGTGATAACTTCGTGCAAGATGAGGCGAACTAACGATCATCAGGCCGCAGATATCACAGTCGGTGGGGACATCGCAGACTTTGGCTGAACATCTTGGACAGAGGAAGCCTTCACTTTTCAGTTCGGAATGACAGACACAGAGGGTGGGCGGCGAGGTGTCGGGTAAGCGAACAGGGAAACCCATCATCATGAGGTCAGCCGCAAGATTTGTCGCCCCTGCCCCAGCAGCGCGGGACAGAGCGCGCTGCGCTGGCGGGGGGATAAGTTCGAACAGGAGGTCTTTGAAATGGCCTTCATTCATCGCAACTCCGAACTGTCCTACCTTACAGACATGGCTGTGAAGTGAACAATGATAGTGTCAGTGGACCGTGTTACTCACCGCCCGTTTTATCGCAGAACTCTCGGCAGATTTTCATCTCTGCAGCAAGTGCTACCACGGAAACACGTATCCTGTCTCGGATGCATGCATCCAGAGTATCGTGGATGTTTCCAGGATCGACGGTTGTCAAGGACCCGAAGATAATCAATATCTCGCGAGACGAATGGGTAGGTAGATGACTGTCATCACCAATGGAGTGCTATCCAGCTCCACGCAAAACACGGACATACCTCATGCTAGTGCGAGCCATGTCTATGGCATTTTGTAGACTAGGCTCCCCGGCTGGTTCCAGTTTATGTCTCTCCGAGAGAGCTTTGAGGACGTCTTGCGGGTTCCCTGAGACCCTGCCTTCAGACACCTGAAGTCATATTGCTCTACGTGTGCTCCTTACCCGACATCTCGCTCAACCGCTCACCGAGGCCAGCACGCATGCCTACCAGTCCAATCTGGCCCAGAGGATTCTGGTCAAACCACTCCACTATGAACTCCCGAGCATACTCAAGCGTTAGACCAAATCTTGTTGGCCGCATGTCCCTGTCCAGCATGGAGGCGGAGAGATCCAAAATTATAATAAGGTGACGGATAATTGTCCGACGGATTGCATTAGCTGGAGCGAGTAGCCTGCCAGACCATTTATTCGAGACATGGTTGTATCCTGAGTAGCAGAGCGTACCTCCTACGCCGGCCTCGTGCAACCAAGTCCGCCACAGCACTTGTTAAACTGCCTGCTTCATCCTCTTGTACAGTGTCCCAAGACCTCGTATAAGACGCTTCCCAAGCATAGGGTTGCTATCACGACGTGTAAATTGCATAGAATACCACGCCCCCGGTAAGATTACCTCGCTCGACTTTCCCTTCCCTTTGTCCTTCTTTCTTCTGTCTATCGCCTTGCCCTTGCCTTTCTTACCCCGGTCGCCAGAATCATCTATGACGTCCACGTCAGAATCGGACTCTCCATCCATGTAGTCTATGTCCTTTCGCGGAGCCATAGTATGCGTTATAGTTGAACAGTAGAGTCCACCAACTAAGCGAGCAAAAGGTATGCAAAATGCAGCCGCCACAAGGACGAGAGAGAAGTCGCGTCTCGGCACTTCGCGCGTCGGACAAGGACCCAAGAACTATTGATCCATGGAACCCTGTCATCTACAGTCGTAATAGCCCAGTCTCTGGGCACTACTCTGCTTTCTGCTTCGACATGGTCGTTCTGCCCACCACACTCCTTTTATTCAGCTGGTACACCGCCGTCAACGCTGGCAGCGCCAGGAAAGGCGAGAGCTGCAGCCAGGCCAACAGCCGTCTCCAAGTCGGCACCTATCAGTTCTACAGCGACTGCGACTCCGTCACGTATTGCTCGAATGCCGGAACCTGCGAGCTGAAGGGATGTCGGAGGGACGAGTTCCCGTACGGGTACGCGCAGGACGACCAGAGTATTCCCGACTTGTGTCCCAGGGGCCAGTTCTGCCCGGACGAAGAGGACGCATGCCAAGACTTGCTACCTGTCGGGAGCCCATGCCAGTTGAATCGGGATGGTACGTCTCTCAAGCTACGAGTCCCGCTTAATCTGCATCTCGAGCTACTTGAAATAGATCAATGCGAAGCGCCTCCTAATTTCGTCGAATTGCGAGACGAGAGCGGGCGTGGCCTTAACCACAATGGCTCCGTGTGCTTGAACAATATTTGCATGTATGTCCCTTATTTCTTGAAGACATCTCAGTCCTCATTGCTCTTCATCAGGTGGGCCAACGTGACCGTTGGACAGCAGTGTGTTGTGGAGAACACCGCGTATATTGCGTACGGTGCCAACGGACAGGAATTCATCGACGTAGTATCTCGGTGGGTTTTCAAAGTCTTCCTCATCTTTCTCCAGAAAACTGAAACATCCCATAGCGGCAATTGCAAGCTTGGCAGCTATTGCGACTCTCAACAGCTTGTCTGCATGCAGACGAAGCAGCTCAACGAGGCTTGCAATGCTGACAAGGAGTAAGTACACCTACACTGATAGCTTCCATGGGCCACGGAGCTTACAACATTTAAGATGCGAATCATACAACTGTCTACCCTCTGGCAAATGTGGTAAGCCGGCGGACGCTTCGCATCACTATGCCATTTGGGTCTATATCATCGTCTGCATATGCATCTTCGGAGGTATGTTGTCCGTTTTATTCACCTATCAGACAGCCTCTCAGCCACGTTACTCAGGTATGATCGGTACCCTCACCGGGTTATTCTTCATGCATGGCAAGCAACGAGAGCAAGAACGAGAGAAGCGTATTCAGTACTGGCGCGAGCAGGTAGGTCTGTTCCCTCTGTGATTTGTTCAGATGACTAAACCGCCGATAGAATGCATTCCGCCAAAATATCATCCAACTGCGCGAGACCACCCGCAACTCCTTCCTTTCGTACCCAAACGAGAGTCCGCGGAATACCGTCTACAGCCGAGACGGCAGCTCGGAAGGGGACTCACAGATGCCCATGCTACACGCAAATAAGCCGGGCAGCAACCTCCGCCACGGCTACTCTGACGACGGGCTTGACGACGACGAAGGGATTTCCATGAAACCTAGAGAGCAGGCCGGGTTCTGAGTTTCTGCGGTTTTTATGACAGTGGACGTTCTTGATCTCTTGGACAGCCTGATAGATACCAGCATACTCTACCCCTCTCCCGAATAACGCAATTTATCTTGTACTAAGCCTGCCTCTACATTAATCGAATACTCAGAGCTCCTACATGCCCGTGCCAGACGGCGAGTCCCAAGAAGGAGATTGCGTAGTTGTACCTAAATTTGGACGTTGTTGGGAGACCTCGCACGGTGAACGCTGCTACTTCGAACGAGCTCATTCCCTCGTTTATGACCGCCGCGCTTCCCCGCAACCGCAAGCTGTAGTCGGGGCACCCATGGGTGGACTAACGATACGAGCAGAAGCGTCTTCCAGCAGCCCTCAGCCTTTGCCTTCACTTCCGCCGTCTCCGACTGAAGAAGACTTGGGCCGACCTGCTACTTGGACTACCGACGAGCCGGGCACGCATAACTTGAACTCGCCTGACAAGGGAAAGTCTCCAACTAGAGGCAAGGACTATGAGGACGGGGACTATGACGTGGTTGAGGAGGGGGAGGAGGAAGCGCAGAATGGTACAGCGGCGTACCCGCCTATGACAGACGAGGAAGCAGAGTCGCGGAGAATAGAAGAGGTAAGTGTTACAAGTCCCATCTACATGTACGGAGCCTAAGTCTGCCATGAAACCAGAACCTTAGACGTTGGGAAATTGCTGAACGGGAGCGTCGGCGAGCTGCGCGTGCCTCAACCCAGGCATCCTCATCGACCGTGGGGGACGTCGTGAAGCGAGCATCCTCCCTCTGGTCCAAACGCTCCAGCAGAGTGCCCAAGGACGGCGCAGGCCGCCACGCCGTCCTCCGGCGGTCGTCCGAGGACGGCGTCGCGCTGAGCGACATCGACGGCAGCCCCGCCATCTCCATCCCCAACTCGCCCAACCCCTCCATCCACGACTTCTCCGCCGAGTCGGAGAACCCCTTCGCCAACCCCCCGCGCCCCCGCATATCTCCGTTCGACGACGCCCACCAGGCCTCGGCCATCATGAGCGAGGCAAATTCAATACCGCCTACTCCTGCTGCTGCGCCGGACGGTGCTGACGGTGCCGATTACACGTCCGGGAGGCTGCATCCGGACCGACGGATTTCATCGGGCAAGCCTCCACCACCGCCAAAACCCCTAGACCTGCCCGAACCTCGAGCACCCCCTCCACGTTCTGGTACTCCCGTCGCCAACCGCCCGCCGGAGCCAATTCCTTCCCCTGTGCCTGTTCCTGTAGAGCAGGAAGAGGACGAGCCTCCTACGCGATGGTGGACAGACTGGCTGTGCGGGTGCCGCGAAGGCGGGGAACACCAGGTGCGTAAATCTAGCTACTCTTCCGCCCATTGCTTCTGAAACGCTATTCCCCCAGGCGGCCAGGACGAACCCCATGGAGTAACACCGTTTCCCCCGATTCTCGATCTCTTTCTTATAATACCTCCTACGGACTTCGATGACGAGACGCCTGTAGCATACACAACTCCAGGCGAACGGGTACCGGCAGCGCCCGACGCACCCGCGGACTATGTCGCCCACGCTCCTTGTAACGTTTCTTACGCATGCTCCCAACCTCGCTTTCTTCTTGCACGGACTCCTCGTCGTGACGCTAGTGTATTCGTCTAAGAACATAGTTGATTATTATCATCACCCTACCCCGCGCGGGTCCCGTTACATGGTTTCTATTCGAGTTCGAGCGGACCGAGAAACCCAAGAAGAAGAAGATGCCGAAAGCATGTAGAACTTTTGGTTCTGTTCTTTCCGTGCGACTGTGAGCCGGAGAGTTGTGTACTGCCGGAGTAGAATTGCGAGACCGCCATCCTAAGCACACACGCAACCCCAGCACCACGTCGCACGGCGCGCACCCCGCGGGGCGCGCCAGCATATGTTATTGGGCGGGAGGGAAGTGGACCGCCCTGACCGGGCTGGTCGGCTCGGTGCTGGGCGTCGCGGCGCCCGACGTGTTGGCGCTGCGGCGCCCGTAGAAGCCCGTGCTGCTCCCGCTCGCATGATCCTGACAGACAAATAATTCCCCCTGTATGAGATCATCACTGTGATGCTACAAGAAGTGCGGAAACGCACCTCGCCGTCGTCCGACAAGCGCCTGGCGCGCCGGGGCTCCCCGAGCACCATAGACGCCACGCCCAGCGTCTCGCCCGCGCGCTCCTCCTGCTCGGCGACGGGCGCGCCGAGCGCCGTCTCCTTGTAGTTACCCGCATCGCCCTGGCTCTGCACCGTCTCGCTGCCGTCCTTGGCCTGCGTACCCACCTCCAGATCAAGCTGGGATTGAGTCTGGGAGTGCGATTGGGATTGGGACTGGGACTGGACGGGCGCGGGCGTGCGGCGCGCCCAGAGGACCCAGTCGGGCGCGCCGTCGGCGTTGCGAGCGGTCCACGTCTGCGAGAGGGACACCGTGCGCGAGTGGACCTTCCTCCCGAAGGAGAAGAACGGGATAGAGAGGCCGTCTATATAGCGGTCAGCAGCGGATTCGTAGGATATCAACAGAGAAGAAAAGGGGAGGGGAGGGGGGACTGACGGATGAGGATGGACCCGAGGACGACGAAGGAGACGATGGTCTGCAGGGTCGCTGCGAGCAACTCCCGCTGGCCCTGCGGCGGGTTCGACGGCTCGGGAAGGCGGGTGAGGGCGAGTGTGGATACGAACACGGCGCCCACGCCCATCTGCAAAGTCGATACTCAGTTCCCATCAGGTCAAGTAAATAACCAACATCCCGCGCTCTCACCGGTCCTACATATGCCAAAACAAGGCGTCAGCACCCACTGCACCCGCGGGCGAGCAATCCAAGCCACGCACCGAAATGCCCCGAAAACAGCGCCTCGCGCCACGTCGTGATCTCCGGTATCCACCGGTACAGCACCAACAAGCACGGGATCCGCCTGAGCGCCAGGATCGCGATGAACAGCAGCACAAGGCGCCCGGGCGTGATTCCCAGCTCCGGACTGTTGAACGCGGTGAACGGCAGCCACGCGCCGACGTAGACGAAGCACGCGCAGTTGAGCACGAGGTCAATGACGGACGAGAAGACCTCGTTCTCGGTCTGCACGTTGAAGTGGCCGTCCCACGAGATCGCGCTGCCGGCGGCGAAGGCGGCGAGGAGGTCGTCGCTGCCCAGGGAGGAGGCGATGCCGATCGTGAGGAAGGCGAGCGCGAGGTATTGGGCGACGTAGGACTCGCGGTCGATAAAGCCCTTGCGGTGGGTGAACTTCATGAGGTGGCAGAAGAGGAGGCCTTTGGGGGGTGGTCAGACAGGCCGGGTCCGCCGGTTTGCGCGGCTCACCTATGACGGCTCCGAGCACTGTGCCCATGATCACTTGATCTGCGACGTTGATTCAGCCTTGGTATGTACGATAAGATTCCGTGATGTGTTAGGGACGTACATAGCCAGCCGACGAGGAACCAGAGCTCGATCGCGTGCCCCTTGGACCGCTCGACGGTGAGGTATATCGAGATGCTCAGGAACGGGTACGCGAGGCCGTCGTTGGCGGCGGACTCGGCGGCGAGGATGCGGCGGAGGTTAGTCGGGACGTGCTTCACGGCGAATTTACCGCCTGGCAGTGAGGGAAAGTGAGATTCCCGGTCCGCACGTAGAACTGAAAGGCGGCGCACCTACGATGGCGGCGGAGATGATGGGGTCGGTGGGGGTCAAGCAGGCGGCGATGGCCAGGGACGAGATGAAGTCCAGCGCCGGGAACAGGCCATGGATGACGGCTGCAATATCAATGCTCAAGTCACTTCCTCGCTCGTCCAGCCAGTCATTTGCTCACCAGCTACCACGATCCACCCGAACGCCATGGTGGGCACGACCATGATCATGAGGCCCTTGGCATGCTTGTACATGTAGGACTGCGGGAGCTCGACGCCGATGGCGAAGAGGCCGGTGGCGAGGACGATGCGCATGACCTCGAGGGTGACCTGGTTGGTGAGGTCCCCCCAGGAGCGCGGGTCGAAGGCGCCGGCGCAGTGCGGGCCCATGAGGACGCCGAAGGCGGTCCCGAGGACGACTTCGTTGATGTAGAGCTGGAGAATGTGAGTGTTGGGGAGATGATGGGGGCAGTGGGCTTACTCGTTCTTTGACGAGGAGGGAGACCATGCTGAACTGTGAGTGCCATGGTCAGTGATGCTTTGCAGGAGAGACGAAATAGCGGCGGGGTTCGAGCGAGGCCTTTTTGCCATAGGATGCTCAGCTGCAGGAGCGATGCAGAAAGCCACAAGTGCGCACCCAAATATTGCCATCGTATGCAAGAACATCAAATGCTTACCGCCACGACGAAACCGCCCAGGACCATGTACGCCAGGCTGGGCGCCGTAACCTGAATAACCGAGTATGTCACATTGTAGACAACAACAGTGAGCTACGGACTTCCAACAGTTCTATAGCCATCGCTGGGCTTTGTAGGCTGGACCGCAAGCTGTTGAACGATAAGGGCGGAGGACGGTTCAGGCACCCTTGCACAGCTTTCCCCGAGAATGCTGACTAATCAGCCAATCCATGAGATCTTCGATCACACTGTGGCTGCTTCCTGTCATACGCTGGTTTACCTTTACGGGACGCGCCCACCATTCCCCGTACTTCCATGCTCTTTTCAACGTTGAGGAAACGCCTCCCGGCGACAGCGCCCAACAGCCTATCCCCCACCGCCTCCCGGCGCACATCCAGCGCGTCCCCCATCCCCGGCGTTGACCCGCACGACAGCCAAACCCTCCTCCTCCCCGACGGCCGCGTCCTGGGCTACGCCGAGTACGGCCTCCCCACCGGCTTCCCTCTCCTCTACTTCCACGGCTTCCCCTCCTCGCGCCTCGAGGCCCGCGCCCTCGACCGCCTCGCCCGTGCCCGCCGCATCCGCGTCATCGCCCCCGAGCGCCCCGGCTTCGGTCTGTCCACCTTCAGGCACAGGCGTATCGCAGACTGGCCCGCCGACATGCGCGCGCTCGCGGACCATCTGCGGCTCGAGCGCTTCGCGGTGCTCGGCGCGTCGGGCGGGGGGCCGTATGCGCTTGCGTGCGCGCTCCAGCTGCCAAGCGAGAGGCTGGCGGCGGTGGGCGTGCTCGCGGGGGCGCCGACGTGGGCCGCGGGGACGAGGGATATCATGCTGATGTCGCGGGTCGCTTCCTTCCTCGCGAGGCGCTGTCCTAACGCGTTCAGAGTGGGCACGGACGCGGCGATGTGCGCGCTCAGGTGGCTTCTGCGTACCCGCCTGGCGGTCCGCCTGATGAACAGCGCCCTGGCGAGAGTCCAGCGGGACGACTCGGACGAGGCGGTCGACGACGTCCGACTGCGCACGCTGCGCATGCTCTTTGAGGCCTTCGCGCAGGGCTCGGCGGCCTTCGTGCACGAGGCGCGGCTGCTCACGGAGGACTGGGGGTTCAGGTTCGAGGACGTCCAGTACGACAGGGTGCAACTCTGGCATGGGACCAAGGACGTCAATGCCCCGATCCGCCATACGCGGTATATGGCTGAGCGCCTACCGCATGGTGTTCTCCATGAGTATGAGGGCGAGACGCATTTCACGATTTTGCATCATCTGGAGGAGATTATGTCAGAACTCCTCCCCCAGCAGACCCCGACAGATGGCGAGGGAGAATTGTAGTGTTGTTTTCGTTTTCCATTCCAAGGTAACTAATGGAGGTAGGTAATTATTTACGGACGCCGGCAGAACTATACCCCTACTCAAACGATATACGTCCCACCCTCTGGACCCCCCATTCATGTGAGACCGTCCATTCTGTACTGATAGCCTTGCTTTCCTTCAAGGCAGGCTTGCCCGTGTATACTATGTAGTAGCACAGTAATCCCCTCTCGTGCCCCTGATTACTTGATTCCCGTGCTCAACCGTGACATGGAGTCGGCGGGACCTCAAGGAAGATTCAATGTATACATGTATCTGTCATATCAATCTTTCCAACCGGCATTGTATGCTGTCAGACGTCTCTACACTCCAGTTACCACAACGCTTCCCTACCGCGAGTCTGAACTTCCGAAGTTCAGCCACAGGACCCACGTCCAGGAACAGCCACAAGCCAATCACACCGCTTATCAATCTTCCTTTTCACACGGCCATCCCCGATTGTCCACCCTCGTCATCGTGACGCGCCCCGAGTTGAAGTTTCAAGGCGATACATCGATATCGTTAACCTCAACGATGCAATCCCCGTCGCGCGTGTCAGGATGGAATCCGCTGGAGGAGGACGACGGCGACGTGATGGAAGTAGAGGAGGACGAGGACGAGATCACGGATGATGCGAGTGACTTCCGGATGCCGACGCGCCTGAAGGACCCGAAGAGGCGCTCGTACACTCTCAGAGAGCTCGTTGGTGAGCATCTCGGTGGGATTACAGCATCCATGGCTGGGGTTGACCATCCTAATATTGTGCAGATATGATGCACAGAGGAAAGATTGACACAGACCCCCCATACCAGAGGAGTAAGTCCACCCACTTAGTACCTGCAAATAGTTAGTGGCTAGTACTACATGCTAAACTCTCCTTTCTGTGCTCTTTAGGTGAAGTATGGCCAGCAGACAGACAGAGAGGCCTGGTTGACACCCTCATGAGGAACTACAACATCCCCCGGATCCTCATCTCTGTGAGGGAGGATGAGAAAAAGGGAGAGATTATGAGGATTCTGGATGGGAAGCAGAGGTTGACTGCTATCAAGGCATTCATGGCTGGGAATGTATGTATGATACGTATCATGCTCTACTGGGCATTCCTCACTCACTTTTGACTTCATTTCTTAGATTGCTTGTAAGCAAAAATTTTCACGGTGCAAAATATCACATGCCAAAATGATGTTTCATGCAGGGAAAGACCCCGTGACAAGCAAGAATTGGTTCTTCACGCTGCCAAAAGGGAGCAACAAGCTGAAAATGCCTGCCCATGTGCAGAGCTTGCTGGAGAATACTGAAATCCCCTGTGGTAAGCCTAGTTATCACAAGTAGAGTTGAGGATCTACTTGACACAGGTCATGACCAGATGAGTACTATGGATTGACTGATGAACAGGAGCATGAGATGTTTCAAAGAGTGCAGCTGGGCATGCAGCTCACCCAAGGAGGTCTGCTCCACCATTCCTCCTCCCTATTACATATATCCTCACCAAACTTCTTTAGAGAAACTCCACGCCATCTCCTCCCTCCGCACAGCCTACATCGCGGAAGTCTACGACCGGCTCGTCGCCGCGCCCGAGATCGACGGGCTCAAAGGCTCACCGCCGCAAGGCGACCGCCTGCGCGCGTACATGGAGTTCGAGACGAAGCGCTCGCAGCCCACGGTCAACCTCTCGCACCTGATGTACATGCTCGAGGGGATCCGGGCGCACGAGCGGTGGCACCCCACGCGGCAGCAGGTCCAGCCGTGGTTGAATGTGGACGAGGACTTTGGTCCGGAGCTGAAGGCGGATTTGGAGGATGCACTGGAGAAGATGAAGGAGATCGGGAAAGACTCGGAGCTTAATGTGGAAGCTGGTTTCACCATGGGGCGGAAGATTGCTCCTGTTGAGTTTATCTTTATTGGTCAGTTGTTATAGTCTCTCGCGAGGTTCCTTGAGTCCTTGTATTGATGCTGCTCACAGCTGTCCTCGTGCACCTCATGCGTCATGCAACGCCGCTTCAGCGCGCTCAGGCAATCAAGGGGCTGCGGCTAATGCTATCGGAAAAGCACACGGGCCAAATCCGCATGAATGCGATGGTCATGCGCAACGCGTGGAACTACATCGAAGATAAACTCAAGGGGACAGACGACGAAACTCGTGTTCCCGCGGCTGAGGTCAAGAAGGGGAAGCAGAAACCGCAGCGCGACAGGCTAGAGCCGACTACGCCTGCACAGACTCCGAATCCGAGTCCTCGGAAGAAGGCAACCACCCGAGAAGACAGCCTGAGTACCTTGGAGGATGAGGCGGCGGAACTGGCGCCGTCAACTTCAAAAGCAGTTGCGCGCACTCCTGTTGCGACTCCGCGGAAGAAGACGCGGACTACTGCCACGCAAGGAGACACTCCGAAGGCCAGTGCAATGAAGCGGGAGCGCGAGGAAGCGGACACTTCGACTTCGCATGACGTTGGCGAAAGCCCAGTGCGGAAGAGGTTGGGCCTCGCAACGCCGAAGCGCGCAAAGCCTGCTTCGACCAACTCTGCATCCTCGCTGAACTCCGATGTACATCCGCGAGATGTTAAGCCGCTGTCCAAGGTGCCAGGGAGTGCTGCCAAGCCTCTCAGTGGTCCGCTCAAAAAGCGCATGCGGATATTGGATAGCGATTCCGATGAGTAGGGTATCTTCAAAGCCACGCACCTAGAAGTATAGCTTCGTGCAGCAGTTGATTATTTCGATAATGTATGCACTATATATTCTCTGTTGCTACAACATTGTATATTGTTCCTATATTTTATTCCTAGCAGTGTACCACATGCCCTCTGCATCCTTGGTAGCTCGAGCGTATTTGAGAAGCAATTTGTCTCGCTCTTTTGAGTCCACTGCAACATCAGCCAGGTACGGGGCAATGTCCTCCGCCTTCCACTTCGGCCGTGTAAGGAAAAGATCGGTGAAACGAGCGGCGGGATCGGTGGGCAGAGAAGATGACGGGAAGTAAGTTAGGGCTAGGACCGCTGGGAACGTGTCCCGCGACATAGACGACAGGTAATTTCCCTAAAAGTGATTGCAAGGTATCAGTAAACAGAATGCGATGTCCTCGCACTCGTGCATACCTCGAGTAGTTTGAGAGATATGTAAGACTCGAAGGTATCACCCACAGCACTCTTCCATTTCTCCAGGAATTCCTGTTCCGCGATGGGTGCATCCTTGGAGAACCAGAGTTAACATTGTCCCCCCGGTAGATGAATAATGAAGCTGAAACGTACCTTGTGGGGTCTCAGGATGCCGAGGCCGATCTGCTTGATCACTTCCTCCGCGTTCATTTCCCACTTGCCGTCCTTGACCGTGCCGAACCACAATAGCACCTGGGTCGTAACTTGCCGATCGACTTCATGCTCGTCTTTCATAGCGGCTGACAGCTCGTCAACGGGGACAGCGTCGTGATGCAGTGAGTGAGAGACAAGGTGGTTCAGTATGAGCTCCAAGATCGTGTTGAGATACGAAGGAGCGATCGGGCGAAGACGGCCTAAATGTGCGCCAACGTCAGTATACGATGATTACAGTTGGGATAGAGTTTCTTACCGCCGATATCGAGGATCCGCATATCCCGAAGACCGCGTCGTAGTTCGCCCTCGCTAGCCTGGAGGTGCATGGCGTCGGCATAACTGAACTTGCGTCGGCCCTATTTTTTGCAGAGTACTCAGCGTTACGAAGGATTATATACGGATTCTTCCTACAGTGCCAGTCTGCGTGTTGTCGAATTCTTCGTCTTCGTCCATCATTTCTTCGTCCTCGTAGCCTTCATCGTATTCCAGTCCCCTCAGAATCCCTTTCAGTTTATGAAGCTTGGGTAGTGAGGGTACAAGCTCAATGATATCGTGCAGTTCGTCTTGAATAACCACTTTGTCCCCCATTCCCTCCCCGGCTTCGGGTGCAGGAGTGAGGACCAGGACTGAGTTCGAGAGAACTACGGATCGCATGGTGTACGTTTTCTCATCCGTGCAAAGGACCGCATCTTCCTCTGCTCCGCCTTTTACGCTAAGGTTCAGGCTGTTGGTACGCGTCGATAAGTCAGTTCTCTTCTGGTGGCCTCAGGAAAGAATACGATGTAACCTTGCATTGCCTTCGATGTAGGCTTCTACTAGCTTCAGTAGGTCTGGTGGTAGCTCGAGAAGTTTGAAAGTTCCAGCGTCCGCCGTAGTCCATGGAAATACTACTTCTGTCTCGTCCATGGCGGCTAATGCCAACGGGTGCTGGAACGCGTTAATTAAAGCGCGTCGGGTCACGCGGATGTGACGTGCTCGTCACACCTTACAATCACCTGACCTTCCCAAAGAACAAGGCTTATAAGAGTGGACGATCGAGCAGCGCGTCCACGCTTATAAGACTCAAAAGACGTTTCTCCTAACTCCGGCGGAAGCACCGGGAACACCGCCAGCCTTGTAGGGTAGTAGAGTACGGAGCCTCCAGAAGACTCCGGCGGTAGCACTGGCCCCAGCCGTAGCGTCGCGTGGACCGACGTACCAAAATAGACAGCTGCCAAAAGGGGACTGATGGCGCCCACCGACACGATGACATCACAGTGCCGCCGTGCCCGACGCTGGTTGTCGCTGTTCCCGACGACGTCGGCAATAGGTAGTGTGTAGCACCTCGAATAAAATCGTATAAAATTCAGTGAATTGCCATTATATTCTACATCGCCGATGATGTATAGTTGTAATACATATAAGGGACCAATATGGTCCATTCCCTTGATATCTATGTATGTCTGGGGCATACAAGCTGAACAAAACGAAATTTCCGATTTAGTGGTGCTCCTGAGGGACAATAAAGCTTTAATATCAGTTTTATATACATATTTCGACGAGGAATAGGACTATAGGAGGGTGGGGGCTAAGGGGGGATTTGTGGGCATAAGAGGAACTCACTGGACAAAGGGACCTCAACAGACAGGCGGGGAGCGGCGGGGACGGCGCACTATGCCACCTGCAGCATAAGATACATTTTTAGAGGAGGTATAGGACGTACCTGGGCCCCGGTAATACGTTGATAGCACCTAAGGCAGCAGTGAAGCTAGAGAGAGACAGATCTACCAAAGAACAATGGTAGGTCCTGACTCTTCAACACTCTGTACCCACAGTTTACAAAGGCTGATAGAGTGTACTGAGCACTTACAATGGCAGATATCCACCCATAAAGCGAGCAGAAAAGGGAGTCCACCTAGGGTAATCACCCGGAAGGAATGAGCTGCACAAGACTACTACAGTGATTCCACCGGTCCTAAGGGCAATTAAAAGTTTCATTAGTACCTATCTACTCGTTTGATAGCAACCAAATAGTCAGATAAATATGTAATTGGATGAAAATGCGAGGAACATACCTTTCCTGTTTTGCGAGTTACCTGATGTACCCAGTGTATAACGTAGGGAATCTACCTCGTCTAG